>NW_028175123.1:0-58410 GCF_965226575.1 Pagrus pagrus
AGTAAAAACTCCTTTGCCATGAAGAAGATCCAAATTCAACCAGTTCAGGCTAGTAAACCTGTTTGAAAGACCTTTTTTCAGTGAAATGCAGCTTAGTGCAAAAACAGGCTGCTCTCGCTCTGAAACGCTCATTTTTCACATAAGCCACTTTTCAGCCTTAGGCGACTGTACAGTGCTAAAACAGCCTCCAATCGCTCTGAAACGCTCATTTTTGACATAATCCACTTTTCACCTTTAATGAATGAAATTCCAGGTAAAAACTCCTTTGCCATGAAGAAGATCCAAATTCAACCAGTTCAGGCTAGTAAACCTGTTTGAAAGACCTTTTTTCAGTGAAATGCAGCTTAGTGCAAAACAGGCTGCTCTCGCTCTGAAACGCTCATTTTTCACATAAGCCACTTTTCAGCCTTAGGCGACTGTACAGTGCTAAAACAGCCTCCAATCGCTCTGAAACGCTCATTTTTGACATAACCCACTTTTCAGCCTTAATGAATTAAATTCCAGGTAAAAACTCATTTGCCATGAAGAAGATCCAAATTCAACCAGTTCAGGCTAGTAAACCTGTTTGAAAGACCTTTTTCAGTGAAATGCAGCTTAGTGCAAAAACAGGCTGCTCTCGCTCTGAAACGCTCATTTTTCACATAAGCCACTTTTCAGCGCTAAAACAGCCTCCAATCGCTCTGAAACGCTCATTTTTGACATAAGCCACTTTTCACCTTTAATGAATGAAATTCAGGTAAAAACTCCTTTGCCATGAATAAGATCCAAATTCAACCAGTTCAGGCTAGTAAACCTGTTTGAAAGACCTTTTTTCAGTGAAATGCAGCTTAGTGCAAAAACAGGCTGCTCTCGCTCTGAAACGCTCATTTTTCACATAAGCCACTTTTTCAGCCTTAGGCGACTGTACAGTGCTAAAACAGCCTCCAATCGCTCTGAAACGCTCATTTTTGACATAATCCACTTTTCACCTTTAATGAATGAAATTCCAGGTAAAAACTCCTTTGCCATGAAGAAGATCCAAATTCAACCAGTTCAGGCTAGTAAACCTGTTTGAAAGACCTTTTTTCAGTGAAATGCAGCTTAGTGCAAAAACAGGCTTCTCTCGCTCTGAAACGCTCATTTTTCACATAAGCCACTTTTCAGCTTAGGCGACTGTACAGTGCTAAACAGCCTCCAATCGCTCTGAAACGCTCATTTTTCACATAAGCCACTTTTCAGCGCTAAAACAGCCTCCAATCGCTCTGAAACGCTCATTTTTGACATAACCCACTTTTCAGCCTTTAATGAATTAAATTCCAGGTAAAAACTCCATTTGCCATGAAGAAGATCCAAATTCAACCAGTTCAGGCTAGTAAACCTGTTTGAAAGACCTTTTTTCAGTGAAATGCATGCTTAGTGCAAAAACAGGCTGCTCTCGCTCTGAAACGCTCATTTTTCACATAAGCCACTTTTCAGCGCTAAAACAGCCTCCAATCGCTCTGAAACGCTCATTTTTGACATAAGCCACTTTTCACCTTTAATGAATGAAATTCCAGGTAAAAACTCCTTTGCCATGAAGAAGATCCAAATTCAACCAGTTCAGGCTAGTAAACCTGTTTGAAAGACCTTTTTTCAGTGAAATGCAGCTTAGTGCAAAAACAGGCTGCTCTCGCTCTGAAACGCTCATTTTTCACATAAGCCACTTTTCAGCCTTAGGCGACTGTACAGTGCTAAAACAGCCTCCAATCGCTCTGAAACGCTCATTTTTGACATAACCCACTTTTCAGCCTTAATGAATTAAATTCCAGGTAAAAACTCATTTGCCATGAAGAAGATCCAAATTCAACCAGTTCAGGCTAGTAAACCTGTTTGAAAGACCTTTTTTCAGTGAAATGCAGCTTAGTGCAAAAACAGGCTGCTCTCGCTCTGAAACGCTCATTTTTCACATAAGCCACTTTTCAGCGCTAAACAGCCTCCAATCGCTCTGAAACGCTCATTTTTGACATAAGCCACTTTTCACCTTTAATGATGAAATTCCAGGTAAAAACTCCTTTGCCATGAATAAGATCCAAATTCAACCAGTTCAGGCTAGTAAACCTGTTGAAAGACCTTTTTTCAGTGAAATGCAGCTTAGTGCAAAAACAGGCTGCTCTCGCTCTGAAACGCTCATTTTTCACATAAGCCACTTTTCAGCCTTAGGCGACTGTACAGTGCTAAAACAGCCTCCAATCGCTCTGAAACGCTCATTTTTGACATAATCCACTTTTCACCTTTAATGAATGAAATTCCAGGTAAAAACTCCTTTGCCATGAAGAAGATCCAAATTCAACCAGTTCAGGCTAGTAAACCTGTTTGAAAGACCTTTTTTCAGTGAAATGCAGCTTAGTGCAAAAACAGGCTGCTCTCGCTCTGAAACGCTCATTTTTCACATAAGCCACTTTTCAGCCTTAGGCGACTGTACAGTGCTAAAACAGCCTCCAATCGCTCTGAAACGCTCATTTTTGACATAAGCCACTTTTCACCTTTAATGAATGAAATTCCAGGTAAAAACTCCTTTGCCATGAAGAAGATCCAAATTCAACCAGTTCAGGCTAGTAAACCTGTTTGAAAGACCTTTTTTCAGTGAAATGCAGCTTAGTGCAAAAACAGGCTGCTCTCGCTCTGAAACGCTCATTTTTCACATAAGCCACTTTTCAGCGCACTGACATAAAACAGCCTCCAATCGCTCTGAAACGCTCATTTTTGACATAAGCCACTTTTCACCTTTAATGAATGAAATTCCAGGTAAAAACTCCTTTGCCATGAAGAAGATCCAAATTCAACCAGTTCAGGCTAGTAAACCTGTTTGAAAGACCTTTTTTCAGTGAAATGCAGCTTAGTGCAAAAACAGGCTGCTCTCGCTCTGAAACGCTCATTTTTCACATAAGCCACTTTTCAGCCTTAGGCGACTGTACAGTGCTAAAACAGCCTCCAATCGCTCTGAAACGCTCATTTTTCACATAAGCCACTTTTCAGCGCTAAAACAGCCTCCAATCGCTCTGAAACGCTCATTTTTGACATAACCCACTTTTCAGCCTTAATGAATTAAATTCCAGGTAAAAACTCATTTGCCATGAAGAAGATCCAAATTCAACCAGTTCAGGCTAGTAAACCTGTTTGAAAGACCTTTTTTCAGTGAAATGCAGCTTAGTGCAAAAACAGGCTGCTCTCGCTCTGAAACGCTCATTTTTCACATAAGCCACTTTTCAGCGCCTAAAACAGCCTCCAATCGCTCTGAAACGCTCATTTTTGACATAAGCCACTTTTCACCTTTAATGAATGAAATTCCAGGTAAAAACTCCTTTGCCATGAAGAAGATCCAAATTCAACCAGTTCAGGCTAGTAAACCTGTTTGAAAGACCTTTTTTCAGTGAAATGCAGCTTAGTGCAAAAACAGGCTGCTCTCGCTCTGAAACGCTCATTTTTCACATAAGCCACTTTTCAGCGCTAAAACAGCCTCCAATCGCTCTGAAACGCTCATTTTTGACATAAGCCACTTTTCACCTTTAATGAATGAAATTCCAGGTAAAAACTCCTTTGCCATGAAGAAGATCCAAATTCAACCAGTTCAGGCTAGTAAACCTGTTTGAAAGACCTTTTTTCAGTGAAATGCAGCTTAGTGCAAAAACAGGCTGCTCTCGCTCTGAAACGCTCATTTTTCACATAAGCCACTTTTCAGCCTTAGGCGACTGTACAGTGCTAAAACAGCCTCCAATCGCTCTGAAACGCTCATTTTTGACATAAGCCACTTTTCACCTTTAATGAATGAAATTCCAGGTAAAAACTCCTTTGCCATGAAGAAGATCCAAATTCAACCAGTTCAGGCTAGTAAACCTGTTTGAAAGACCTTTTTTCAGTGAAATGCAGCTTAGTGCAAAAACAGGCTGCTCTCGCTCTGAAACGCTCATTTTTCACATAAGCCACTTTTCAGCTAGCTAAAACAGCCTCCAATCGCTCTGAAACGCTCATTTTTGACATAAGCCACTTTTCACCTTTAATGAATGAAATTCCAGGTAAAAACTCCTTTGCCATGAAGAAGATCCAAATTCAACCAGTTCAGGCTAGTAAACCTGTTTGAAAGACCTTTTTTCAGTGAAATGCAGCTTAGTGCAAAAACAGGCTGCTCTCGCTCTGAAACGCTCATTTTTCACATAAGCCACTTTTCAGCCTTAGGCGACTGTACAGTGCTAAAACAGCCTCCAATCGCTCTGAAACGCTCATTTTTGACATAAGCCACTTTTCACCTTTAATGAATGAAATTCCAGGTAAAAACTCCTTTGCCATGAAGAAGATCCAAATTCAACCAGTTCAGGCTAGTAAACCTGTTTGAAAGACCTTTTTTCAGTGAAATGCAGCTTAGTGCAAAAACAGGCTGCTCTCGCTCTGAAACGCTCATTTTTCACATAAGCCACTTTTCAGCCTTAGGCGACTGTACAGTGCTAAAACAGCCTCCAATCGCTCTGAAACGCTCATTTTTGACATAACCCACTTTTCAGCCTTAATGAATTAAATTCCAGGTAAAAACTCATTTGCCATGAAGAAGATCCAAATTCAACCAGTTCAGGCTAGTAAACCTGTTTGAAAGACCTTTTTTCAGTGAAATGCAGCTTAGTGCAAAAACAGGCTGCTCTCGCTCTGAAACGCTCATTTTTCACATAAGCCACTTTTCAGCGCTAAAACAGCCTCCAATCGCTCTGAAACGCTCATTTTTGACATAAGCCACTTTTCACCTTTAATGAATGAAATTCCAGGTAAAAACTCCTTTGCCATGAATAAGATCCAAATTCAACCAGTTCAGGCTAGTAAACCTGTTTGAAAGACCTTTTTTTCAGTGAAATGCAGCTTAGTGCAAAAACAGGCTGCTCTCGCTCTGAAACGCTCATTTTTCACATAAGCCACTTTTCAGCCTTAGGCGACTGTACAGTGCTAAAACAGCCTCCAATCGCTCTGAAACGCTCATTTTTGACATAATCCACTTTTCACCTTTAATGAATGAAATTCCAGGTAAAAACTCCTTTGCCATGAAGAAGATCCAAATTCAACCAGTTCAGGCTAGTAAACCTGTTTGAAAGACCTTTTTTCAGTGAAATGCAGCTTAGTGCAAAAACAGGCTGCTCTCGCTCTGAAACGCTCATTTTTCACATAAGCCACTTTTCAGCCTTAGGCGACTGTACAGTGCTAAAACAGCCTCCAATCGCTCTGAAACGCTCATTTTTGACATAATCCACTTTTCACCTTTAATGAATGAAATTCCAGGTAAAAACTCCTTTGCCATGAAGAAGATCCAAATTCAACCAGTTCAGGCTAGTAAACCTGTTTGAAAGACCTTTTTTCAGTGAAATGCAGCTTAGTGCAAAAACAGGCTGCTCTCGCTCTGAAACGCTCATTTTTCACATAAGCCACTTTTCAGCGCTAAAACAGCCTCCAATCGCTCTGAAACGCTCATTTTTGACATAAGCCACTTTTCACCTTTAATGAATGAAATTCCAGGTAAAAACTCCTTTGCCATGAAGAAGATCCAAATTCAACCAGTTCAGGCTAGTAAACCTGTTTGAAAGACCTTTTTTCAGTGAAATGCAGCTTAGTGCAAAAACAGGCTGCTCTCGCTCTGAAACGCTCATTTTTCACATAAGCCACTTTTCAGCCTTAGGCGACTGTACAGTGCTAAAACAGCCTCCAATCGCTCTGAAACGCTCATTTTTCACATAAGCCACTTTTCAGCGCTAAAACAGCCTCCAATCGCTCTGAAACGCTCATTTTTGACATAACCCACTTTTCAGCCTTAATGAATTAAATTCCAGGTAAAAACTCATTTGCCATGAAGAAGATCCAAATTCAACCAGTTCAGGCTAGTAAACCTGTTTGAAAGACCTTTTTTCAGTGAAATGCAGCTTAGTGCAAAAACAGGCTGCTCTCGCTCTGAAACGCTCATTTTTCACATAAGCCACTTTTCAGCGCTAAAACAGCCTCCAATCGCTCTGAAACGCTCATTTTTGACATAAGCCACTTTTCACCTTTAATGAATGAAATTCCAGGTAAAAACTCCTTTGCCATGAAGAAGATCCAAATTCAACCAGTTCAGGCTAGTAAACCTGTTTGAAAGACCTTTTTTCAGTGAAATGCAGCTTAGTGCAAAAACAGGCTGCTCTCGCTCTGAAACGCTCATTTTTCACATAAGCCACTTTTCAGCCTTAGGCGACTGTACAGTGCTAAAACAGCCTCCAATCGCTCTGAAACGCTCATTTTTGACATAAGCCACTTTTCACCTTTAATGAATGAAATTCCAGGTAAAAACTCCTTTGCCATGAAGAAGATCCAAATTCAACCAGTTCAGGCTAGTAAACCTGTTTGAAAGACCTTTTTTCAGTGAAATGCAGCTTAGTGCAAAAACAGGCTGCTCTCGCTCTGAAACGCTCATTTTTCACATAAGCCACTTTTCAGCCTTAGCTAAAACAGCCTCCAATCGCTCTGAAACGCTCATTTTTGACATAAGCCACTTTTCACCTTTAATGAATGAAATTCCAGGTAAAAACTCCTTTGCCATGAATAAGATCCAAATTCAACCAGTTCAGGCTAGTAAACCTGTTTGAAAGACCTTTTTTCAGTGAAATGCAGCTTAGTGCAAAAACAGGCTGCTCTCGCTCTGAAACGCTCATTTTTCACATAAGCCACTTTTCAGCCTTAGGCGACTGTACAGTGCTAAAACAGCCTCCAATCGCTCTGAAACGCTCATTTTTGACATAATCCACTTTTCACCTTTAATGAATGAAATTCCAGGTAAAAACTCCTTTGCCATGAAGAAGATCCAAATTCAACCAGTTCAGGCTAGTAAACCTGTTTGAAAGACCTTTTTTCAGTGAAATGCAGCTTAGTGCAAAAACAGGCTGCTCTCGCTCTGAAACGCTCATTTTTCACATAAGCCACTTTTCAGCCTTAGGCGACTGTACAGTGCTAAAACAGCCTCCAATCGCTCTGAAACGCTCATTTTTGACATAACCCACTTTTCAGCCTTAATGAATTAAATTCCAGGTAAAAACTCCTTTGCCATGAAGAAGATCCAAATTCAACCAGTTCAGGCTAGTAAACCTGTTTGAAAGACCTTTTTTCAGTGAAATGCAGCTTAGTGCAAAAACAGGCTGCTCTCGCTCTGAAACGCTCATTTTTCACATAAGCCACTTTTCAGCGCTAAAACAGCCTCCAATCGCTCTGAAACGCTCATTTTTGACATAAGCCACTTTTCACCTTTAATGAATGAAATTCCAGGTAAAAACTCCTTTGCCATGAATAAGATCCAAATTCAACCAGTTCAGGCTAGTAAACCTGTTTGAAAGACCTTTTTTCAGTGAAATGCAGCTTAGTGCAAAAACAGGCTGCTCTCGCTCTGAAACGCTCATTTTTCACATAAGCCACTTTTCAGCCTTAGGCGACTGTACAGTGCTAAAACAGCCTCCAATCGCTCTGAAACGCTCATTTTTGACATAATCCACTTTTCACCTTTAATGAATGAAATTCCAGGTAAAAACTCCTTTGCCATGAAGAAGATCCAAATTCAACCAGTTCAGGCTAGTAAACCTGTTTGAAAGACCTTTTTTCAGTGAAATGCAGCTTAGTGCAAAAACAGGCTGCTCTCGCTCTGAAACGCTCATTTTTCACATAAGCCACTTTTCAGCCTTAGGCGACTGTACAGTGCTAAAACAGCCTCCAATCGCTCTGAAACGCTCATTTTTCACATAAGCCACTTTTCAGCGCTAAAACAGCCTCCAATCGCTCTGAAACGCTCATTTTTGACATAACCCACTTTTCAGCCTTAATGAATTAAATTCCAGGTAAAAACTCATTTGCCATGAAGAAGATCCAAATTCAACCAGTTCAGGCTAGTAAACCTGTTTGAAAGACCTTTTTTTTTTCAGTGAAATGCAGCTTAGTGCAAAAACAGGCTGCTCTCGCTCTGAAACGCTCATTTTTCACATAAGCCACTTTTCAGCGCTAAAACAGCCTCCAATCGCTCTGAAACGCTCATTTTTGACATAAGCCACTTTTCACCTTTAATGAATGAAATTCCAGGTAAAAACTCCTTTGCCATGAAGAAGATCCAAATTCAACCAGTTCAGGCTAGTAAACCTGTTTGAAAGACCTTTTTTCAGTGAAATGCAGCTTAGTGCAAAAACAGGCTGCTCTCGCTCTGAAACGCTCATTTTTCACATAAGCCACTTTTCAGCCTTAGGCGACTGTACAGTGCTAAAACAGCCTCCAATCGCTCTGAAACGCTCATTTTTGACATAACCCACTTTTCAGCCTTAATGAATTAAATTCCAGGTAAAAACTCATTTGCCATGAAGAAGATCCAAATTCAACCAGTTCAGGCTAGTAAACCTGTTTGAAAGACCTTTTTTCAGTGAAATGCAGCTTAGTGCAAAAACAGGCTGCTCTCGCTCTGAAACGCTCATTTTTCACATAAGCCACTTTTCAGCGCTAAAACAGCCTCCAATCGCTCTGAAACGCTCATTTTTGACATAAGCCACTTTTCACCTTTAATGAATGAAATTCCAGGTAAAAACTCCTTTGCCATGAATAAGATCCAAATTCAACCAGTTCAGGCTAGTAAACCTGTTTGAAAGACCTTTTTTCAGTGAAATGCAGCTTAGTGCAAAAACAGGCTGCTCTCGCTCTGAAACGCTCATTTTTCACATAAGCCACTTTTCAGCCTTAGGCGACTGTACAGTGCTAAAACAGCCTCCAATCGCTCTGAAACGCTCATTTTTGACATAATCCACTTTTCACCTTTAATGAATGAAATTCCAGGTAAAAACTCCTTTGCCATGAAGAAGATCCAAATTCAACCAGTTCAGGCTAGTAAACCTGTTTGAAAGACCTTTTTTCAGTGAAATGCAGCTTAGTGCAAAAACAGGCTGCTCTCGCTCTGAAACGCTCATTTTTCACATAAGCCACTTTTCAGCCTTAGGCGACTGTACAGTGCTAAAACAGCCTCCAATCGCTCTGAAACGCTCATTTTTGACATAATCCACTTTTCACCTTTAATGAATGAAATTCCAGGTAAAAACTCCTTTGCCATGAAGAAGATCCAAATTCAACCAGTTCAGGCTAGTAAACCTGTTTGAAAGACCTTTTTTCAGTGAAATGCAGCTTAGTGCAAAAACAGGCTGCTCTCGCTCTGAAACGCTCATTTTTCACATAAGCCACTTTTCAGCGCTAAAACAGCCTCCAATCGCTCTGAAACGCTCATTTTTGACATAAGCCACTTTTCACCTTTAATGAATGAAATTCCAGGTAAAAACTCCTTTGCCATGAAGAAGATCCAAATTCAACCAGTTCAGGCTAGTAAACCTGTTTGAAAGACCTTTTTTCAGTGAAATGCAGCTTAGTGCAAAAACAGGCTGCTCTCGCTCTGAAACGCTCATTTTTCACATAAGCCACTTTTCAGCCTTAGGCGACTGTACAGTGCTAAAACAGCCTCCAATCGCTCTGAAACGCTCATTTTTCACATAAGCCACTTTTCAGCGCTAAAACAGCCTCCAATCGCTCTGAAACGCTCATTTTTGACATAACCCACTTTTCAGCCTTAATGAATTAAATTCCAGGTAAAAACTCATTTGCCATGAAGAAGATCCAAATTCAACCAGTTCAGGCTAGTAAACCTGTTTGAAAGACCTTTTTTCAGTGAAATGCAGCTTAGTGCAAAAACAGGCTGCTCTCGCTCTGAAACGCTCATTTTTCACATAAGCCACTTTTCAGCGCTAAAACAGCCTCCAATCGCTCTGAAACGCTCATTTTTGACATAAGCCACTTTTCACCTTTAATGAATGAAATTCCAGGTAAAAACTCCTTTGCCATGAAGAAGATCCAAATTCAACCAGTTCAGGCTAGTAAACCTGTTTGAAAGACCTTTTTTCAGTGAAATGCAGCTTAGTGCAAAAACAGGCTGCTCTCGCTCTGAAACGCTCATTTTTCACATAAGCCACTTTTCAGCGCTAAAACAGCCTCCAATCGCTCTGAAACGCTCATTTTTGACATAAGCCACTTTTCACCTTTAATGAATGAAATTCCAGGTAAAAACTCCTTTGCCATGAAGAAGATCCAAATTCAACCAGTTCAGGCTAGTAAACCTGTTTGAAAGACCTTTTTTCAGTGAAATGCAGCTTAGTGCAAAAACAGGCTGCTCTCGCTCTGAAACGCTCATTTTTCACATAAGCCACTTTTCAGCCTTAGGCGACTGTACAGTGCTAAAACAGCCTCCAATCGCTCTGAAACGCTCATTTTTGACATAAGCCACTTTTCACCTTTAATGAATGAAATTCCAGGTAAAAACTCCTTTGCCATGAAGAAGATCCAAATTCAACCAGTTCAGGCTAGTAAACCTGTTTGAAAGACCTTTTTTCAGTGAAATGCAGCTTAGTGCAAAAACAGGCTGCTCTCGCTCTGAAACGCTCATTTTTCACATAAGCCACTTTTCAGCGCTAAAACAGCCTCCAATCGCTCTGAAACGCTCATTTTTGACATAAGCCACTTTTCACCTTTAATGAATGAAATTCCAGGTAAAAACTCCTTTGCCATGAAGAAGATCCAAATTCAACCAGTTCAGGCTAGTAAACCTGTTTGAAAGACCTTTTTTCAGTGAAATGCAGCTTAGTGCAAAAACAGGCTGCTCTCGCTCTGAAACGCTCATTTTTCACATAAGCCACTTTTCAGCCTTAGGCGACTGTACAGTGCTAAAACAGCCTCCAATCGCTCTGAAACGCTCATTTTTGACATAAGCCACTTTTCACCTTTAATGAATGAAATTCCAGGTAAAAACTCCTTTGCCATGAAGAAGATCCAAATTCAACCAGTTCAGGCTAGTAAACCTGTTTGAAAGACCTTTTTTCAGTGAAATGCAGCTTAGTGCAAAAACAGGCTGCTCTCGCTCTGAAACGCTCATTTTTCACATAAGCCACTTTTCAGCCTTAGGCGACTGTACAGTGCTAAAACAGCCTCCAATCGCTCTGAAACGCTCATTTTTGACATAACCCACTTTTCAGCCTTAATGAATTAAATTCCAGGTAAAAACTCATTTGCCATGAAGAAGATCCAAATTCAACCAGTTCAGGCTAGTAAACCTGTTTGAAAGACCTTTTTTCAGTGAAATGCAGCTTAGTGCAAAAACAGGCTGCTCTCGCTCTGAAACGCTCATTTTTCACATAAGCCACTTTTCAGCGCTAAAACAGCCTCCAATCGCTCTGAAACGCTCATTTTTGACATAAGCCACTTTTCACCTTTAATGAATGAAATTCCAGGTAAAAACTCCTTTGCCATGAATAAGATCCAAATTCAACCAGTTCAGGCTAGTAAACCTGTTTGAAAGACCTTTTTTCAGTGAAATGCAGCTTAGTGCAAAAACAGGCTGCTCTCGCTCTGAAACGCTCATTTTTCACATAAGCCACTTTTCAGCCTTAGGCGACTGTACAGTGCTAAAACAGCCTCCAATCGCTCTGAAACGCTCATTTTTGACATAATCCACTTTTCACCTTTAATGAATGAAATTCCAGGTAAAAACTCCTTTGCCATGAAGAAGATCCAAATTCAACCAGTTCAGGCTAGTAAACCTGTTTGAAAGACCTTTTTTCAGTGAAATGCAGCTTAGTGCAAAAACAGGCTGCTCTCGCTCTGAAACGCTCATTTTTCACATAAGCCACTTTTCAGCCTTAGGCGACTGTACAGTGCTAAAACAGCCTCCAATCGCTCTGAAACGCTCATTTTTGACATAATCCACTTTTCACCTTTAATGAATGAAATTCCAGGTAAAAACTCCTTTGCCATGAAGAAGATCCAAATTCAACCAGTTCAGGCTAGTAAACCTGTTTGAAAGACCTTTTTTCAGTGAAATGCAGCTTAGTGCAAAAACAGGCTGCTCTCGCTCTGAAACGCTCATTTTTCACATAAGCCACTTTTCAGCGCTAAAACAGCCTCCAATCGCTCTGAAACGCTCATTTTTGACATAAGCCACTTTTCACCTTTAATGAATGAAATTCCAGGTAAAAACTCCTTTGCCATGAAGAAGATCCAAATTCAACCAGTTCAGGCTAGTAAACCTGTTTGAAAGACCTTTTTTCAGTGAAATGCAGCTTAGTGCAAAAACAGGCTGCTCTCGCTCTGAAACGCTCATTTTTCACATAAGCCACTTTTCAGCCTTAGGCGACTGTACAGTGCTAAAACAGCCTCCAATCGCTCTGAAACGCTCATTTTTCACATAAGCCACTTTTCAGCGCTAAAACAGCCTCCAATCGCTCTGAAACGCTCATTTTTGACATAACCCACTTTTCAGCCTTAATGAATTAAATTCCAGGTAAAAACTCATTTGCCATGAAGAAGATCCAAATTCAACCAGTTCAGGCTAGTAAACCTGTTTGAAAGACCTTTTTTCAGTGAAATGCAGCTTAGTGCAAAAACAGGCTGCTCTCGCTCTGAAACGCTCATTTTTCACATAAGCCACTTTTCAGCGCTAAAACAGCCTCCAATCGCTCTGAAACGCTCATTTTTGACATAAGCCACTTTTCACCTTTAATGAATGAAATTCCAGGTAAAAACTCCTTTGCCATGAAGAAGATCCAAATTCAACCAGTTCAGGCTAGTAAACCTGTTTGAAAGACCTTTTTTCAGTGAAATGCAGCTTAGTGCAAAAACAGGCTGCTCTCGCTCTGAAACGCTCATTTTTCACATAAGCCACTTTTCAGCCTTAGGCGACTGTACAGTGCTAAAACAGCCTCCAATCGCTCTGAAACGCTCATTTTTGACATAAGCCACTTTTCACCTTTAATGAATGAAATTCCAGGTAAAAACTCCTTTGCCATGAAGAAGATCCAAATTCAACCAGTTCAGGCTAGTAAACCTGTTTGAAAGACCTTTTTTCAGTGAAATGCAGCTTAGTGCAAAAACAGGCTGCTCTCGCTCTGAAACGCTCATTTTTCACATAAGCCACTTTTCAGCCTTAGGCGACTGTACAGTGCTAAAACAGCCTCCAATCGCTCTGAAACGCTCATTTTTCACATAAGCCACTTTTCAGCGCTAAAACAGCCTCCAATCGCTCTGAAACGCTCATTTTTGACATAACCCACTTTTCAGCCTTAATGAATTAAATTCCAGGTAAAAACTCATTTGCCATGAAGAAGATCCAAATTCAACCAGTTCAGGCTAGTAAACCTGTTTGAAAGACCTTTTTTCAGTGAAATGCAGCTTAGTGCAAAAACAGGCTGCTCTCGCTCTGAAACGCTCATTTTTCACATAAGCCACTTTTCAGCGCTAAAACAGCCTCCAATCGCTCTGAAACGCTCATTTTTGACATAAGCCACTTTTCACCTTTAATGAATGAAATTCCAGGTAAAAACTCCTTTGCCATGAATAAGATCCAAATTCAACCAGTTCAGGCTAGTAAACCTGTTTGAAAGACCTTTTTTCAGTGAAATGCAGCTTAGTGCAAAAACAGGCTGCTCTCGCTCTGAAACGCTCATTTTTCACATAAGCCACTTTTCAGCCTTAGGCGACTGTACAGTGCTAAAACAGCCTCCAATCGCTCTGAAACGCTCATTTTTGACATAATCCACTTTTCACCTTTAATGAATGAAATTCCAGGTAAAAACTCCTTTGCCATGAAGAAGATCCAAATTCAACCAGTTCAGGCTAGTAAACCTGTTTGAAAGACCTTTTTTCAGTGAAATGCAGCTTAGTGCAAAAACAGGCTGCTCTCGCTCTGAAACGCTCATTTTTCACATAAGCCACTTTTCAGCCTTAGGCGACTGTACAGTGCTAAAACAGCCTCCAATCGCTCTGAAACGCTCATTTTTGACATAAGCCACTTTTCACCTTTAATGAATGAAATTCCAGGTAAAAGCTCCTTTGCCATGAAGAAGATCCAAATTCAACCAGTTCAGGCTAGTAAACCTGTTTGAAAGACCTTTTTTCAGTGAAATGCAGCTTAGTGCAAAAACAGGCTGCTCTCGCTCTGAAACGCTCATTTTTCACATAAGCCACTTTTCAGCGCTAAAACAGCCTCCAATCGCTCTGAAACGCTCATTTTTGACATAAGCCACTTTTCACCTTTAATGAATGAAATTCCAGGTAAAAACTCCTTTGCCATGAAGAAGATCCAAATTCAACCAGTTCAGGCTAGTAAACCTGTTTGAAAGACCTTTTTTCAGTGAAATGCAGCTTAGTGCAAAAACAGGCTGCTCTCGCTCTGAAACGCTCATTTTTCACATAAGCCACTTTTCAGCGCTAAAACAGCCTCCAATCGCTCTGAAACGCTCATTTTTGACATAAGCCACTTTTCACCTTTAATGAATGAAATTCCAGGTAAAAACTCCTTTGCCATGAAGAAGATCCAAATTCAACCAGTTCAGGCTAGTAAACCTGTTTGAAAGACCTTTTTTCAGTGAAATGCAGCTTAGTGCAAAAACAGGCTGCTCTCGCTCTGAAACGCTCATTTTTCACATAAGCCACTTTTCAGCGCTAAAACAGCCTCCAATCGCTCTGAAACGCTCATTTTTGACATAAGCCACTTTTCACCTTTAATGAATGAAATTCCAGGTAAAAACTCCTTTGCCATGAAGAAGATCCAAATTCAACCAGTTCAGGCTAGTAAACCTGTTTGAAAGACCTTTTTTCAGTGAAATGCAGCTTAGTGCAAAAACAGGCTGCTCTCGCTCTGAAACGCTCATTTTTCACATAAGCCACTTTTCAGCGCTAAAACAGCCTCCAATCGCTCTGAAACGCTCATTTTTGACATAAGCCACTTTTCACCTTTAATGAATGAAATTCCAGGTAAAAACTCCTTTGCCATGAATAAGATCCAAATTCAACCAGTTCAGGCTAGTAAACCTGTTTGAAAGACCTTTTTTCAGTGAAATGCAGCTTAGTGCAAAAACAGGCTGCTCTCGCTCTGAAACGCTCATTTTTCACATAAGCCACTTTTCAGCGCTAAAACAGCCTCCAATCGCTCTGAAACGCTCATTTTTGACATAAGCCACTTTTCACCTTTAATGAATGAAATTCCAGGTAAAAACTCCTTTGCCATGAAGAAGATCCAAATTCAACCAGTTCAGGCTAGTAAACCTGTTTGAAAGACCTTTTTTCAGTGAAATGCAGCTTAGTGCAAAAACAGGCTGCTCTCGCTCTGAAACGCTCATTTTTCACATAAGCCACTTTTCAGCCTTAGGCGACTGTACAGTGCTAAAACAGCCTCCAATCGCTCTGAAACGCTCATTTTTGACATAAGCCACTTTTCACCTTTAATGAATGAAATTCCAGGTAAAAACTCCTTTGCCATGAAGAAGATCCAAATTCAACCAGTTCAGGCTAGTAAACCTGTTTGAAAGACCTTTTTTCAGTGAAATGCAGCTTAGTGCAAAAACAGGCTGCTCTCGCTCTGAAACGCTCATTTTTCACATAAGCCACTTTTCAGCCTTAGGCGACTGTACAGTGCTAAAACAGCCTCCAATCGCTCTGAAACGCTCATTTTTGACATAAGCCACTTTTCACCTTTAATGAATGAAATTCCAGGTAAAAACTCCTTTGCCATGAATAAGATCCAAATTCAACCAGTTCAGGCTAGTAAACCTGTTTGAAAGACCTTTTTTCAGTGAAATGCAGCTTAGTGCAAAAACAGGCTGCTCTCGCTCTGAAACGCTCATTTTTCACATAAGCCACTTTTCAGCGCTAAAACAGCCTCCAATCGCTCTGAAACGCTCATTTTTGACATAAGCCACTTTTCACCTTTAATGAATGAAATTCCAGGTAAAAACTCCTTTGCCATGAAGAAGATCCAAATTCAACCAGTTCAGGCTAGTAAACCTGTTTGAAAGACCTTTTTTCAGTGAAATGCAGCTTAGTGCAAAAACAGGCTGCTCTCGCTCTGAAACGCTCATTTTTCACATAAGCCACTTTTCAGCCTTAGGCGACTGTACAGTGCTAAAACAGCCTCCAATCGCTCTGAAACGCTCATTTTTGACATAAGCCACTTTTCACCTTTAATGAATGAAATTCCAGGTAAAAACTCCTTTGCCATGAAGAAGATCCAAATTCAACCAGTTCAGGCTAGTAAACCTGTTTGAAAGACCTTTTTTCAGTGAAATGCAGCTTAGTGCAAAAACAGGCTGCTCTCGCTCTGAAACGCTCATTTTTCACATAAGCCACTTTTCAGCCTTAGGCGACTGTACAGTGCTAAAACAGCCTCCAATCGCTCTGAAACGCTCATTTTTGACATAAGCCACTTTTCACCTTTAATGAATGAAATTCCAGGTAAAAACTCCTTTGCCATGAATAAGATCCAAATTCAACCAGTTCAGGCTAGTAAACCTGTTTGAAAGACCTTTTTTCAGTGAAATGCAGCTTAGTGCAAAAACAGGCTGCTCTCGCTCTGAAACGCTCATTTTTCACATAAGCCACTTTTCAGCCTTAGGCGACTGTACAGTGCTAAAACAGCCTCCAATCGCTCTGAAACGCTCATTTTTGACATAATCCACTTTTCACCTTTAATGAATGAAATTCCAGGTAAAAACTCCTTTGCCATGAAGAAGATCCAAATTCAACCAGTTCAGGCTAGTAAACCTGTTTGAAAGACCTTTTTTCAGTGAAATGCAGCTTAGTGCAAAAACAGGCTGCTCTCGCTCTGAAACGCTCATTTTTCACATAAGCCACTTTTCAGCCTTAGGCGACTGTACAGTGCTAAAACAGCCTCCAATCGCTCTGAAACGCTCATTTTTGACATAAGCCACTTTTCACCTTTAATGAATTAAATTCCAGGTAAAAACTCCTTTGCCATGAAGAAGATCCAAATTCAACCAGTTCAGGCTAGTAAACCTGTTTGAAAGACCTTTTTTCAGTGAAATGCAGCTTAGTGCAAAAACAGGCTGCTCTCGCTCTGAAACGCTCATTTTTCACATAAGCCACTTTTCAGCGCTAAAACAGCCTCCAATCGCTCTGAAACGCTCATTTTTGACATAAGCCACTTTTCACCTTTAATGAATGAAATTCCAGGTAAAAACTCCTTTGCCATGAAGAAGATCCAAATTCAACCAGTTCAGGCTAGTAAACCTGTTTGAAAGACCTTTTTTCAGTGAAATGCAGCTTAGTGCAAAAACAGGCTGCTCTCGCTCTGAAACGCTCATTTTTCACATAAGCCACTTTTCAGCCTTAGGCGACTGTACAGTGCTAAAACAGCCTCCAATCGCTCTGAAACGCTCATTTTTCACATAAGCCACTTTTCAGCGCTAAAACAGCCTCCAATCGCTCTGAAACGCTCATTTTTGACATAACCCACTTTTCAGCCTTAATGAATTAAATTCCAGGTAAAAACTCATTTGCCATGAAGAAGATCCAAATTCAACCAGTTCAGGCTAGTAAACCTGTTTGAAAGACCTTTTTTCAGTGAAATGCAGCTTAGTGCAAAAACAGGCTGCTCTCGCTCTGAAACGCTCATTTTTCACATAAGCCACTTTTCAGCGCTAAAACAGCCTCCAATCGCTCTGAAACGCTCATTTTTGACATAAGCCACTTTTCACCTTTAATGAATGAAATTCCAGGTAAAAACTCCTTTGCCATGAAGAAGATCCAAATTCAACCAGTTCAGGCTAGTAAACCTGTTTGAAAGACCTTTTTTCAGTGAAATGCAGCTTAGTGCAAAAACAGGCTGCTCTCGCTCTGAAACGCTCATTTTTCACATAAGCCACTTTTCAGCCTTAGGCGACTGTACAGTGCTAAAACAGCCTCCAATCGCTCTGAAACGCTCATTTTTGACATAACCCACTTTTCAGCCTTAATGAATTAAATTCCAGGTAAAAACTCATTTGCCATGAAGAAGATCCAAATTCAACCAGTTCAGGCTAGTAAACCTGTTTGAAAGACCTTTTTTCAGTGAAATGCAGCTTAGTGCAAAAACAGGCTGCTCTCGCTCTGAAACGCTCATTTTTCACATAAGCCACTTTTCAGCGCTAAAACAGCCTCCAATCGCTCTGAAACGCTCATTTTTGACATAAGCCACTTTTCACCTTTAATGAATGAAATTCCAGGTAAAAACTCCTTTGCCATGAATAAGATCCAAATTCAACCAGTTCAGGCTAGTAAACCTGTTTGAAAGACCTTTTTTCAGTGAAATGCAGCTTAGTGCAAAAACAGGCTGCTCTCGCTCTGAAACGCTCATTTTTCACATAAGCCACTTTTCAGCCTTAGGCGACTGTACAGTGCTAAAACAGCCTCCAATCGCTCTGAAACGCTCATTTTTGACATAATCCACTTTTCACCTTTAATGAATGAAATTCCAGGTAAAAACTCCTTTGCCATGAAGAAGATCCAAATTCAACCAGTTCAGGCTAGTAAACCTGTTTGAAAGACCTTTTTTCAGTGAAATGCAGCTTAGTGCAAAAACAGGCTGCTCTCGCTCTGAAACGCTCATTTTTCACATAAGCCACTTTTCAGCCTTAGGCGACTGTACAGTGCTAAAACAGCCTCCAATCGCTCTGAAACGCTCATTTTTGACATAAGCCACTTTTCACCTTTAATGAATGAAATTCCAGGTAAAAGCTCCTTTGCCATGAAGAAGATCCAAATTCAACCAGTTCAGGCTAGTAAACCTGTTTGAAAGACCTTTTTTCAGTGAAATGCAGCTTAGTGCAAAAACAGGCTGCTCTCGCTCTGAAACGCTCATTTTTCACATAAGCCACTTTTCAGCGCTAAAACAGCCTCCAATCGCTCTGAAACGCTCATTTTTGACATAAGCCACTTTTCACCTTTAATGAATGAAATTCCAGGTAAAAACTCCTTTGCCATGAAGAAGATCCAAATTCAACCAGTTCAGGCTAGTAAACCTGTTTGAAAGACCTTTTTTCAGTGAAATGCAGCTTAGTGCAAAAACAGGCTGCTCTCGCTCTGAAACGCTCATTTTTCACATAAGCCACTTTTCAGCGCTAAAACAGCCTCCAATCGCTCTGAAACGCTCATTTTTGACATAAGCCACTTTTCACCTTTAATGAATGAAATTCCAGGTAAAAACTCCTTTGCCATGAAGAAGATCCAAATTCAACCAGTTCAGGCTAGTAAACCTGTTTGAAAGACCTTTTTTCAGTGAAATGCAGCTTAGTGCAAAAACAGGCTGCTCTCGCTCTGAAACGCTCATTTTTCACATAAGCCACTTTTCAGCGCTAAAACAGCCTCCAATCGCTCTGAAACGCTCATTTTTGACATAAGCCACTTTTCACCTTTAATGAATGAAATTCCAGGTAAAAACTCCTTTGCCATGAAGAAGATCCAAATTCAACCAGTTCAGGCTAGTAAACCTGTTTGAAAGACCTTTTTTCAGTGAAATGCAGCTTAGTGCAAAAACAGGCTGCTCTCGCTCTGAAACGCTCATTTTTCACATAAGCCACTTTTCAGCCTTAGGCGACTGTACAGTGCTAAAACAGCCTCCAATCGCTCTGAAACGCTCATTTTTGACATAAGCCACTTTTCACCTTTAATGAATGAAATTCCAGGTAAAAACTCCTTTGCCATGAAGAAGATCCAAATTCAACCAGTTCAGGCTAGTAAACCTGTTTGAAAGACCTTTTTTCAGTGAAATGCAGCTTAGTGCAAAAACAGGCTGCTCTCGCTCTGAAACGCTCATTTTTCACATAAGCCACTTTTCAGCCTTAGGCGACTGTACAGTGCTAAAACAGCCTCCAATCGCTCTGAAACGCTCATTTTTGACATAATCCACTTTTCACCTTTAATGAATGAAATTCCAGGTAAAAACTCCTTTGCCATGAAGAAGATCCAAATTCAACCAGTTCAGGCTAGTAAACCTGTTTGAAAGACCTTTTTTCAGTGAAATGCAGCTTAGTGCAAAAACAGGCTGCTCTCGCTCTGAAACGCTCATTTTTCACATAAGCCACTTTTCAGCCTTAGGCGACTGTACAGTGCTAAAACAGCCTCCAATCGCTCTGAAACGCTCATTTTTGACATAAGCCACTTTTCACCTTTAATGAATGAAATTCCAGGTAAAAACTCCTTTGCCATGAAGAAGATCCAAATTCAACCAGTTCAGGCTAGTAAACCTGTTTGAAAGACCTTTTTTCAGTGAAATGCAGCTTAGTGCAAAAACAGGCTGCTCTCGCTCTGAAACGCTCATTTTTCACATAAGCCACTTTTCAGCGCTAAAACAGCCTCCAATCGCTCTGAAACGCTCATTTTTGACATAAGCCACTTTTCACCTTTAATGAATGAAATTCCAGGTAAAAACTCCTTTGCCATGAATAAGATCCAAATTCAACCAGTTCAGGCTAGTAAACCTGTTTGAAAGACCTTTTTTCAGTGAAATGCAGCTTAGTGCAAAAACAGGCTGCTCTCGCTCTGAAACGCTCATTTTTCACATAAGCCACTTTTCAGCCTTAGGCGACTGTACAGTGCTAAAACAGCCTCCAATCGCTCTGAAACGCTCATTTTTGACATAAGCCACTTTTCACCTTTAATGAATGAAATTCCAGGTAAAAGCTCCTTTGCCATGAAGAAGATCCAAATTCAACCAGTTCAGGCTAGTAAACCTGTTTGAAAGACCTTTTTTCAGTGAAATGCAGCTTAGTGCAAAAACAGGCTGCTCTCGCTCTGAAACGCTCATTTTTCACATAAGCAACTTTTCAGCGCTAAAACAGCCTCCAATCGCTCTGAAACGCTCATTTTTGACATAAGCCACTTTTCACCTTTAATGAATGAAATTCCAGGTAAAAACTCCTTTGCCATGAAGAAGATCCAAATTCAACCAGTTCAGGCTAGTAAACCTGTTTGAAAGACCTTTTTTCAGTGAAATGCAGCTTAGTGCAAAAACAGGCTGCTCTCGCTCTGAAACGCTCATTTTTCACATAAGCCACTTTTCAGCGCTAAAACAGCCTCCAATCGCTCTGAAACGCTCATTTTTGACATAAGCCACTTTTCACCTTTAATGAATGAAATTCCAGGTAAAAACTCCTTTGCCATGAAGAAGATCCAAATTCAACCAGTTCAGGCTAGTAAACCTGTTTGAAAGACCTTTTTTCAGTGAAATGCAGCTTAGTGCAAAAACAGGCTGCTCTCGCTCTGAAACGCTCATTTTTCACATAAGCCACTTTTCAGCGCTAAAACAGCCTCCAATCGCTCTGAAACGCTCATTTTTGACATAAGCCACTTTTCACCTTTAATGAATGAAATTCCAGGTAAAAACTCCTTTGCCATGAAGAAGATCCAAATTCAACCAGTTCAGGCTAGTAAACCTGTTTGAAAGACCTTTTTTCAGTGAAATGCAGCTTAGTGCAAAAACAGGCTGCTCTCGCTCTGAAACGCTCATTTTTCACATAAGCCACTTTTCAGCGCTAAAACAGCCTCCAATCGCTCTGAAACGCTCATTTTTGACATAAGCCACTTTTCACCTTTAATGAATGAAATTCCAGGTAAAAACTCCTTTGCCATGAAGAAGATCCAAATTCAACCAGTTCAGGCTAGTAAACCTGTTTGAAAGACCTTTTTTCAGTGAAATGCAGCTTAGTGCAAAAACAGGCTGCTCTCGCTCTGAAACGCTCATTTTTCACATAAGCCACTTTTCAGCCTTAGGCGACTGTACAGTGCTAAAACAGCCTCCAATCGCTCTGAAACGCTCATTTTTGACATAAGCCACTTTTCACCTTTAATGAATGAAATTCCAGGTAAAAACTCCTTTGCCATGAAGAAGATCCAAATTCAACCAGTTCAGGCTAGTAAACCTGTTTGAAAGACCTTTTTTCAGTGAAATGCAGCTTAGTGCAAAAACAGGCTGCTCTCGCTCTGAAACGCTCATTTTTCACATAAGCCACTTTTCAGCCTTAGGCGACTGTACAGTGCTAAAACAGCCTCCAATCGCTCTGAAACGCTCATTTTTGACATAATCCACTTTTCACCTTTAATGAATGAAATTCCAGGTAAAAACTCCTTTGCCATGAAGAAGATCCAAATTCAACCAGTTCAGGCTAGTAAACCTGTTTGAAAGACCTTTTTTCAGTGAAATGCAGCTTAGTGCAAAAACAGGCTGCTCTCGCTCTGAAACGCTCATTTTTCACATAAGCCACTTTTCAGCCTTAGGCGACTGTACAGTGCTAAAACAGCCTCCAATCGCTCTGAAACGCTCATTTTTGACATAAGCCACTTTTCACCTTTAATGAATGAAATTCCAGGTAAAAACTCCTTTGCCATGAAGAAGATCCAAATTCAACCAGTTCAGGCTAGTAAACCTGTTTGAAAGACCTTTTTTCAGTGAAATGCAGCTTAGTGCAAAAACAGGCTGCTCTCGCTCTGAAACGCTCATTTTTCACATAAGCCACTTTTCAGCGCTAAAACAGCCTCCAATCGCTCTGAAACGCTCATTTTTGACATAAGCCACTTTTCACCTTTAATGAATGAAATTCCAGGTAAAAACTCCTTTGCCATGAAGAAGATCCAAATTCAACCAGTTCAGGCTAGTAAACCTGTTTGAAAGACCTTTTTTCAGTGAAATGCAGCTTAGTGCAAAAACAGGCTGCTCTCGCTCTGAAACGCTCATTTTTCACATAAGCCACTTTTCAGCCTTAGGCGACTGTACAGTGCTAAAACAGCCTCCAATCGCTCTGAAACGCTCATTTTTGACATAATCCACTTTTCACCTTTAATGAATGAAATTCCAGGTAAAAACTCCTTTGCCATGAAGAAGATCCAAATTCAACCAGTTCAGGCTAGTAAACCTGTTTGAAAGACCTTTTTTCAGTGAAATGCAGCTTAGTGCAAAAACAGGCTGCTCTCGCTCTGAAACGCTCATTTTTCACATAAGCCACTTTTCAGCCTTAGGCGACTGTACAGTGCTAAAACAGCCTCCAATCGCTCTGAAACGCTCATTTTTGACATAAGCCACTTTTCACCTTTAATGAATGAAATTCCAGGTAAAAGCTCCTTTGCCATGAAGAAGATCCAAATTCAACCAGTTCAGGCTAGTAAACCTGTTTGAAAGACCTTTTTTCAGTGAAATGCAGCTTAGTGCAAAAACAGGCTGCTCTCGCTCTGAAACGCTCATTTTTCACATAAGCCACTTTTCAGCGCTAAAACAGCCTCCAATCGCTCTGAAACGCTCATTTTTGACATAAGCCACTTTTCACCTTTAATGAATGAAATTCCAGGTAAAAACTCCTTTGCCATGAAGAAGATCCAAATTCAACCAGTTCAGGCTAGTAAACCTGTTTGAAAGACCTTTTTTCAGTGAAATGCAGCTTAGTGCAAAAACAGGCTGCTCTCGCTCTGAAACGCTCATTTTTCACATAAGCCACTTTTCAGCGCTAAAACAGCCTCCAATCGCTCTGAAACGCTCATTTTTGACATAAGCCACTTTTCACCTTTAATGAATGAAATTCCAGGTAAAAACTCATTTGCCATGAAGAAGATCCAAATTCAACCAGTTCAGGCTAGTAAACCTGTTTGAAAGACCTTTTTTCAGTGAAATGCAGCTTAGTGCAAAAACAGGCTGCTCTCGCTCTGAAACGCTCATTTTTCACATAAGCCACTTTTCAGCGCTAAAACAGCCTCCAATCGCTCTGAAACGCTCATTTTTGACATAAGCCACTTTTCACCTTTAATGAATGAAATTCCAGGTAAAAACTCCTTTGCCATGAAGAAGATCCAAATTCAACCAGTTCAGGCTAGTAAACCTGTTTGAAAGACCTTTTTTCAGTGAAATGCAGCTTAGTGCAAAAACAGGCTGCTCTCGCTCTGAAACGCTCATTTTTCACATAAGCCACTTTTCAGCCTTAGGCGACTGTACAGTGCTAAAACAGCCTCCAATCGCTCTGAAACGCTCATTTTTGACATAAGCCACTTTTCACCTTTAATGAATGAAATTCCAGGTAAAAACTCCTTTGCCATGAAGAAGATCCAAATTCAACCAGTTCAGGCTAGTAAACCTGTTTGAAAGACCTTTTTTCAGTGAAATGCAGCTTAGTGCAAAAACAGGCTGCTCTCGCTCTGAAACGCTCATTTTTCACATAAGCCACTTTTCAGCGCTAAAACAGCCTCCAATCGCTCTGAAACGCTCATTTTTGACATAAGCCACTTTTCACCTTTAATGAATGAAATTCCAGGTAAAAACTCCTTTGCCATGAATAAGATCCAAATTCAACCAGTTCAGGCTAGTAAACCTGTTTGAAAGACCTTTTTTCAGTGAAATGCAGCTTAGTGCAAAAACAGGCTGCTCTCGCTCTGAAACGCTCATTTTTCACATAAGCAACTTTTCAGCGCTAAAACAGCCTCCAATCGCTCTGAAACGCTCATTTTTGACATAAGCCACTTTTCACCTTTAATGAATGAAATTCCAGGTAAAAACTCCTTTGCCATGAAGAAGATCCAAATTCAACCAGTTCAGGCTAGTAAACCTGTTTGAAAGACCTTTTTTCAGTGAAATGCAGCTTAGTGCAAAAACAGGCTGCTCTCGCTCTGAAACGCTCATTTTTCACATAAGCCACTTTTCAGCGCTAAAACAGCCTCCAATCGCTCTGAAACGCTCATTTTTGACATAAGCCACTTTTCACCTTTAATGAATGAAATTCCAGGTAAAAACTCCTTTGCCATGAAGAAGATCCAAATTCAACCAGTTCAGGCTAGTAAACCTGTTTGAAAGACCTTTTTTCAGTGAAATGCAGCTTAGTGCAAAAACAGGCTGCTCTCGCTCTGAAACGCTCATTTTTCACATAAGCCACTTTTCAGCGCTAAAACAGCCTCCAATCGCTCTGAAACGCTCATTTTTGACATAAGCCACTTTTCACCTTTAATGAATGAAATTCCAGGTAAAAACTCCTTTGCCATGAAGAAGATCCAAATTCAACCAGTTCAGGCTAGTAAACCTGTTTGAAAGACCTTTTTTCAGTGAAATGCAGCTTAGTGCAAAAACAGGCTGCTCTCGCTCTGAAACGCTCATTTTTCACATAAGCCACTTTTCAGCGCTAAAACAGCCTCCAATCGCTCTGAAACGCTCATTTTTGACATAAGCCACTTTTCACCTTTAATGAATGAAATTCCAGGTAAAAACTCCTTTGCCATGAAGAAGATCCAAATTCAACCAGTTCAGGCTAGTAAACCTGTTTGAAAGACCTTTTTTCAGTGAAATGCAGCTTAGTGCAAAAACAGGCTGCTCTCGCTCTGAAACGCTCATTTTTCACATAAGCCACTTTTCAGCCTTAGGCGACTGTACAGTGCTAAAACAGCCTCCAATCGCTCTGAAACGCTCATTTTTGACATAAGCCACTTTTCACCTTTAATGAATGAAATTCCAGGTAAAAACTCCTTTGCCATGAAGAAGATCCAAATTCAACCAGTTCAGGCTAGTAAACCTGTTTGAAAGACCTTTTTTCAGTGAAATGCAGCTTAGTGCAAAAACAGGCTGCTCTCGCTCTGAAACGCTCATTTTTCACATAAGCCACTTTTCAGCCTTAGGCGACTGTACAGTGCTAAAACAGCCTCCAATCGCTCTGAAACGCTCATTTTTGACATAATCCACTTTTCACCTTTAATGAATGAAATTCCAGGTAAAAACTCCTTTGCCATGAAGAAGATCCAAATTCAACCAGTTCAGGCTAGTAAACCTGTTTGAAAGACCTTTTTTCAGTGAAATGCAGCTTAGTGCAAAAACAGGCTGCTCTCGCTCTGAAACGCTCATTTTTCACATAAGCCACTTTTCAGCCTTAGGCGACTGTACAGTGCTAAAACAGCCTCCAATCGCTCTGAAACGCTCATTTTTGACATAAGCCACTTTTCACCTTTAATGAATGAAATTCCAGGTAAAAACTCCTTTGCCATGAAGAAGATCCAAATTCAACCAGTTCAGGCTAGTAAACCTGTTTGAAAGACCTTTTTTCAGTGAAATGCAGCTTAGTGCAAAAACAGGCTGCTCTCGCTCTGAAACGCTCATTTTTCACATAAGCCACTTTTCAGCGCTAAAACAGCCTCCAATCGCTCTGAAACGCTCATTTTTGACATAAGCCACTTTTCACCTTTAATGAATGAAATTCCAGGTAAAAACTCCTTTGCCATGAAGAAGATCCAAATTCAACCAGTTCAGGCTAGTAAACCTGTTTGAAAGACCTTTTTTCAGTGAAATGCAGCTTAGTGCAAAAACAGGCTGCTCTCGCTCTGAAACGCTCATTTTTCACATAAGCCACTTTTCAGCCTTAGGCGACTGTACAGTGCTAAAACAGCCTCCAATCGCTCTGAAACGCTCATTTTTGACATAATCCACTTTTCACCTTTAATGAATGAAATTCCAGGTAAAAACTCCTTTGCCATGAAGAAGATCCAAATTCAACCAGTTCAGGCTAGTAAACCTGTTTGAAAGACCTTTTTTCAGTGAAATGCAGCTTAGTGCAAAAACAGGCTGCTCTCGCTCTGAAACGCTCATTTTTCACATAAGCCACTTTTCAGCCTTAGGCGACTGTACAGTGCTAAAACAGCCTCCAATCGCTCTGAAACGCTCATTTTTGACATAAGCCACTTTTCACCTTTAATGAATGAAATTCCAGGTAAAAGCTCCTTTGCCATGAAGAAGATCCAAATTCAACCAGTTCAGGCTAGTAAACCTGTTTGAAA
Source organism: Pagrus pagrus (assembly GCF_965226575.1). Classification (NCBI taxonomy): domain Eukaryota; kingdom Metazoa; phylum Chordata; class Actinopteri; order Spariformes; family Sparidae; genus Pagrus; species Pagrus pagrus. Next base: position 26,638 of record NW_028175123.1, read on the forward strand.
GACCTTTTTTCAGTGAAATGCAGCTTAGTGCAAAAACAGGCTGCTCTCGCTCTGAAACGCTCATTTTTCACATAAGCCACTTTTCAGCGCTAAAACAGCCTCCAATCGCTCTGAAACGCTCATTTTTGACATAAGCCACTTTTCACCTTTAATGAATGAAATTCCAGGTAAAAACTCCTTTGCCATGAAGAAGATCCAAATTCAACCAGTTCAGGCTAGTAAACCTGTTTGAAAGACCTTTTTTCAGTGAAATGCAGCTTAGTGCAAAAACAGGCTGCTCTCGCTCTGAAACGCTCATTTTTCACATAAGCCACTTTTCAGCGCTAAAACAGCCTCCAATCGCTCTGAAACGCTCATTTTTGACATAAGCCACTTTTCACCTTTAATGAATGAAATTCCAGGTAAAAACTCATTTGCCATGAAGAAGATCCAAATTCAACCAGTTCAGGCTAGTAAACCTGTTTGAAAGACCTTTTTTCAGTGAAATGCAGCTTAGTGCAAAAACAGGCTGCTCTCGCTCTGAAACGCTCATTTTTCACATAAGCCACTTTTCAGCGCTAAAACAGCCTCCAATCGCTCTGAAACGCTCATTTTTGACATAAGCCACTTTTCACCTTTAATGAATGAAATTCCAGGTAAAAACTCCTTTGCCATGAAGAAGATCCAAATTCAACCAGTTCAGGCTAGTAAACCTGTTTGAAAGACCTTTTTTCAGTGAAATGCAGCTTAGTGCAAAAACAGGCTGCTCTCGCTCTGAAACGCTCATTTTTCACATAAGCCACTTTTCAGCCTTAGGCGACTGTACAGTGCTAAAACAGCCTCCAATCGCTCTGAAACGCTCATTTTTGACATAATCCACTTTTCACCTTTAATGAATGAAATTCCAGGTAAAAACTCCTTTGCCATGAAGAAGATCCAAATTCAACCAGTTCAGGCTAGTAAACCTGTTTGAAAGACCTTTTTTCAGTGAAATGCAGCTTAGTGCAAAAACAGGCTGCTCTCGCTCTGAAACGCTCATTTTTCACATAAGCCACTTTTCAGCCTTAGGCGACTGTACAGTGCTAAAACAGCCTCCAATCGCTCTGAAACGCTCATTTTTCACATAAGCCACTTTTCAGCGCTAAAACAGCCTCCAATCGCTCTGAAACGCTCATTTTTGACATAAGCCACTTTTCAGCCTTAATGAATTAAATTCCAGGTAAAAACTCATTTGCCATGAAGAAGATCCAAATTCAACCAGTTCAGGCTAGTAAACCTGTTTGAAAGACCTTTTTTCAGTGAAATGCAGCTTAGTGCAAAAACAGGCTGCTCTCGCTCTGAAACGCTCATTTTTCACATAAGCCACTTTTCAGCGCTAAAACAGCCTCCAATCGCTCTGAAACGCTCATTTTTGACATAAGCCACTTTTCACCTTTAATGAATGAAATTCCAGGTAAAAACTCCTTTGCCATGAATAAGATCCAAATTCAACCAGTACAGGCTAGTAAACCTGTTTGAAAGACCTTTTTTCAGTGAAATGCAGCTTAGTGCAAAAACAGGCTGCTCTCGCTCTGAAACGCTCATTTTTCACATAAGCCACTTTTCAGCGCTAAAACAGCCTCCAATCGCTCTGAAACGCTCATTTTTGACATAAGCCACTTTTCACCTTTAATGAATGAAATTCCAGGTAAAAACTCCTTTGCCATGAAGAAGATCCAAATTCAACCAGTTCAGGCTAGTAAACCTGTTTGAAAGACCTTTTTTCAGTGAAATGCAGCTTAGTGCAAAAACAGGCTGCTCTCGCTCTGAAACGCTCATTTTTCACATAAGCCACTTTTCAGCCTTAGGCGACTGTACAGTGCTAAAACAGCCTCCAATCGCTCTGAAACGCTCATTTTTGACATAAGCCACTTTTCACCTTTAATGAATGAAATTCCAGGTAAAAACTCCTTTGCCATGAAGAAGATCCAAATTCAACCAGTTCAGGCTAGTAAACCTGTTTGAAAGACCTTTTTTCAGTGAAATGCAGCTTAGTGCAAAAACAGGCTGCTCTCGCTCTGAAACGCTCATTTTTCACATAAGCCACTTTTCAGCGCTAAAACAGCCTCCAATCGCTCTGAAACGCTCATTTTTGACATAAGCCACTTTTCACCTTTAATGAATGAAATTCCAGGTAAAAACTCCTTTGCCATGAAGAAGATCCAAATTCAACCAGTTCAGGCTAGTAAACCTGTTTGAAAGACCTTTTTTCAGTGAAATGCAGCTTAGTGCAAAAACAGGCTGCTCTCGCTCTGAAACGCTCATTTTTCACATAAGCCACTTTTCAGCCTTAGGCGACTGTACAGTGCTAAAACAGCCTCCAATCGCTCTGAAACGCTCATTTTTGAAATAAGCCACTTTTCACCTTTAATGAATGAAATTCCAGGTAAAAACTCCTTTGCCATGAATAAGATCCAAATTCAACCAGTTCAGGCTAGTAAACCTGTTTGAAAGACCTTTTTTCAGTGAAATGCAGCTTAGTGCAAAAACAGGCTGCTCTCGCTCTGAAACGCTCATTTTTCACATAAGCCACTTTTCAGCCTTAGGCGACTGTACAGTGCTAAAACAGCCTCCAATCGCTCTGAAACGCTCATTTTTGACATAATCCACTTTTCACCTTTAATGAATGAAATTCCAGGTAAAAACTCCTTTGCCATGAAGAAGATCCAAATTCAACCAGTTCAGGCTAGTAAACCTGTTTGAAAGACCTTTTTTCAGTGAAATGCAGCTTAGTGCAAAAACAGGCTGCTCTCGCTCTGAAACGCTCATTTTTCACATAAGCCACTTTTCAGCCTTAGGCGACTGTACAGTGCTAAAACAGCCTCCAATCGCTCTGAAACGCTCATTTTTGACATAAGCCACTTTTCACCTTTAATGAATTAAATTCCAGGTAAAAACTCCTTTGCCATGAAGAAGATCCAAATTCAACCAGTTCAGGCTAGTAAACCTGTTTGAAAGACCTTTTTTCAGTGAAATGCAGCTTAGTGCAAAAACAGGCTGCTCTCGCTCTGAAACGCTCATTTTTCACATAAGCCACTTTTCAGCGCTAAAACAGCCTCCAATCGCTCTGAAACGCTCATTTTTGACATAAGCCACTTTTCACCTTTAATGAATGAAATTCCAGGTAAAAACTCCTTTGCCATGAAGAAGATCCAAATTCAACCAGTTCAGGCTAGTAAACCTGTTTGAAAGACCTTTTTTCAGTGAAATGCAGCTTAGTGCAAAAACAGGCTGCTCTCGCTCTGAAACGCTCATTTTTCACATAAGCCACTTTTCAGCCTTAGGCGACTGTACAGTGCTAAAACAGCCTCCAATCGCTCTGAAACGCTCATTTTTCACATAAGCCACTTTTCAGCGCTAAAACAGCCTCCAATCGCTCTGAAACGCTCATTTTTGACATAACCCACTTTTCAGCCTTAATGAATTAAATTCCAGGTAAAAACTCATTTGCCATGAAGAAGATCCAAATTCAACCAGTTCAGGCTAGTAAACCTGTTTGAAAGACCTTTTTTCAGTGAAATGCAGCTTAGTGCAAAAACAGGCTGCTCTCGCTCTGAAACGCTCATTTTTCACATAAGCCACTTTTCAGCGCTAAAACAGCCTCCATTCGCTCTGAAACGCTCATTTTTGACATAAGCCACTTTTCACCTTTAATGAATGAAATTCCAGGTAAAAACTCCTTTGCCATGAAGAAGATCCAAATTCAACCAGTTCAGGCTAGTAAACCTGTTTGAAAGACCTTTTTTCAGTGAAATGCAGCTTAGTGCAAAAACAGGCTGCTCTCGCTCTGAAACGCTCATTTTTCACATAAGCCACTTTTCAGCGCTAAAACAGCCTCCAATCGCTCTGAAACGCTCATTTTTGACATAAGCCACTTTTCACCTTTAATGAATGAAATTCCAGGTAAAAACTCCTTTGCCATGAAGAAGATCCAGATTCAACCAGTTCAGGCTAGTAAACCTGTTTGAAAGACCTTTTTTCAGTGAAATGCAGCTTAGTGCAAAAACAGGCTGCTCTCGCTCTGAAACGCTCATTTTTCACATAAGCCACTTTTCAGCCTTAGGCGACTGTACAGTGCTAAAACAGCCTCCAATCGCTCTGAAACGCTCATTTTTGACATAAGCCACTTTTCCACCTTTAATGAATGAAATTCCAGGTAAAAACTCCTTTGCCATGAAGAAGATCCAAATTCAACCAGTTCAGGCTAGTAAACCTGTTTGAAAGACCTTTTTTCAGTGAAATGCAGCTTAGTGCAAAAACAGGCTGCTCTCGCTCTGAAACGCTCATTTTTCACATAAGCCACTTTTCAGCGCTAAAACAGCCTCCAATCGCTCTGAAACGCTCATTTTTGACATAAGCCACTTTTCACCTTTAATGAATGAAATTCCAGGTAAAAACTCCTTTGCCATGAAGAAGATCCAAATTCAACCAGTTCAGGCTAGTAAACCTGTTTGAAAGACCTTTTTTCAGTGAAATGCAGCTTAGTGCAAAAACAGGCTGCTCTCGCTCTGAAACGCTCATTTTTCACATAAGCCACTTTTCAGCCTTAGGCGACTGTACAGTGCTAAAACAGCCTCCAATCGCTCTGAAACGCTCATTTTTGACATAAGCCACTTTTCACCTTTAATGAATGAAATTCCAGGTAAAAACTCCTTTGCCATGAAGAAGATCCAAATTCAACCAGTTCAGGCTAGTAAACCTGTTTGAAAGACCTTTTTTCAGTGAAATGCAGCTTAGTGCAAAAACAGGCTGCTCTCGCTCTGAAACGCTCATTTTTCACATAAGCCACTTTTCAGCCTTAGGCGACTGTACAGTGCTAAAACAGCCTCCAATCGCTCTGAAACGCTCATTTTTGACATAAGCCACTTTTCACCTTTAATGAATGAAATTCCAGGTAAAAACTCCTTTGCCATGAATAAGATCCAAATTCAACCAGTTCAGGCTAGTAAACCTGTTTGAAAGACCTTTTTTCAGTGAAATGCAGCTTAGTGCAAAAACAGGCTGCTCTCGCTCTGAAACGCTCATTTTTCACATAAGCCACTTTTCAGCCTTAGGCGACTGTACAGTGCTAAAACAGCCTCCAATCGCTCTGAAACGCTCATTTTTGACATAATCCACTTTTCACCTTTAATGAATGAAATTCCAGGTAAAAACTCCTTTGCCATGAAGAAGATCCAAATTCAACCAGTTCAGGCTAGTAAACCTGTTTGAAAGACCTTTTTTCAGTGAAATGCAGCTTAGTGCAAAAACAGGCTGCTCTCGCTCTGAAACGCTCATTTTTCACATAAGCCACTTTTCAGCCTTAGGCGACTGTACAGTGCTAAAACAGCCTCCAATCGCTCTGAAACGCTCATTTTTGACATAAGCCACTTTTCACCTTTAATGAATTAAATTCCAGGTAAAAACTCCTTTGCCATGAAGAAGATCCAAATTCAACCAGTTCAGGCTAGTAAACCTGTTTGAAAGACCTTTTTTCAGTGAAATGCAGCTTAGTGCAAAAACAGGCTGCTCTCGCTCTGAAACGCTCATTTTTCACATAAGCCACTTTTCAGCGCTAAAACAGCCTCCAATCGCTCTGAAACGCTCATTTTTGACATAAGCCACTTTTCACCTTTAATGAATGAAATTCCAGGTAAAAACTCCTTTGCCATGAAGAAGATCCAAATTCAACCAGTTCAGGCTAGTAAACCTGTTTGAAAGACCTTTTTTCAGTGAAATGCAGCTTAGTGCAAAAACAGGCTGCTCTCGCTCTGAAACGCTCATTTTTCACATAAGCCACTTTTCAGCCTTAGGCGACTGTACAGTGCTAAAACAGCCTCCAATCGCTCTGAAACGCTCATTTTTCACATAAGCCACTTTTCAGCGCTAAAACAGCCTCCAATCGCTCTGAAACGCTCATTTTTGACATAACCCACTTTTCAGCCTTAATGAATTAAATTCCAGGTAAAAACTCATTTGCCATGAAGAAGATCCAAATTCAACCAGTTCAGGCTAGTAAACCTGTTTGAAAGACCTTTTTTCAGTGAAATGCAGCTTAGTGCAAAAACAGGCTGCTCTCGCTCTGAAACGCTCATTTTTCACATAAGCCACTTTTCAGCGCTAAAACAGCCTCCAATCGCTCTGAAACGCTCATTTTTGACATAAGCCACTTTTCACCTTTAATGAATGAAATTCCAGGTAAAAACTCCTTTGCCATGAAGAAGATCCAAATTCAACCAGTTCAGGCTAGTAAACCTGTTTGAAAGACCTTTTTTCAGTGAAATGCAGCTTAGTGCAAAAACAGGCTGCTCTCGCTCTGAAACGCTCATTTTTCACATAAGCCACTTTTCAGCCTTAGGCGACTGTACAGTGCTAAAACAGCCTCCAATCGCTCTGAAACGCTCATTTTTGACATAACCCACTTTTCAGCCTTAATGAATTAAATTCCAGGTAAAAACTCATTTGCCATGAAGAAGATCCAAATTCAACCAGTTCAGGCTAGTAAACCTGTTTGAAAGACCTTTTTTCAGTGAAATGCAGCTTAGTGCAAAAACAGGCTGCTCTCGCTCTGAAACGCTCATTTTTCACATAAGCCACTTTTCAGCCTTAGGCGACTGTACAGTGCTAAAACAGCCTCCAATCGCTCTGAAACGCTCATTTTTGACATAATCCACTTTTCACCTTTAATGAATGAAATTCCAGGTAAAAACTCCTTTGCCATGAATAAGATCCAAATTCAACCAGTTCAGGCTAGTAAACCTGTTTGAAAGACCTTTTTTCAGTGAAATGCAGCTTAGTGCAAAAACAGGCTGCTCTCGCTCTGAAACGCTCATTTTTCACATAAGCCACTTTTCAGCGCTAAAACAGCCTCCAATCGCTCTGAAACGCTCAGTTTTTGACATAAGCCACTTTTCACCTTTAATGAATGAAATTCCAGGTAAAAACTCCTTTGCCATGAAGAAGATCCAAATTCAACCAGTTCAGGCTAGTAAACCTGTTTGAAAGACCTTTTTTCAGTGAAATGCAGCTTAGTGCAAAAACAGGCTGCTCTCGCTCTGAAACGCTCATTTTTCACATAAGCCACTTTTCAGCGCTAAAACAGCCTCCAATCGCTCTGAAACGCTCATTTTTGACATAAGCCACTTTTCACCTTTAATGAATGAAATTCCAGGTAAAAACTCCTTTGCCATGAAGAAGATCCAAATTCAACCAGTTCAGGCTAGTAAACCTGTTTGAAAGACCTTTTTTCAGTGAAATGCAGCTTAGTGCAAAAACAGGCTGCTCTCGCTCTGAAACGCTCATTTTTCACATAAGCCACTTTTCAGCGCTAAAACAGCCTCCAATCGCTCTGAAACGCTCATTTTTGACATAAGCCACTTTTCACCTTTAATGAATGAAATTCCAGGTAAAAACTCCTTTGCCATGAAGAAGATCCAAATTCAACCAGTTCAGGCTAGTAAACCTGTTTGAAAGACCTTTTTTCAGTGAAATGCAGCTTAGTGCAAAAACAGGCTGCTCTCGCTCTGAAACGCTCATTTTTCACATAAGCCACTTTTCAGCGCTAAAACAGCCTCCAATCGCTCTGAAACGCTCATTTTTGACATAAGCCACTTTTCACCTTTAATGAATGAAATTCCAGGTAAAAACTCCTTTGCCATGAATAAGATCCAAATTCAACCAGTTCAGGCTAGTAAACCTGTTTGAAAGACCTTTTTTCAGTGAAATGCAGCTTAGTGCAAAAACAGGCTGCTCTCGCTCTGAAACGCTCATTTTTCACATAAGCCACTTTTCAGCCTTAGGCGACTGTACAGTGCTAAAACAGCCTCCAATCGCTCTGAAACGCTCATTTTTGACATAATCCACTTTTCACCTTTAATGAATGAAATTCCAGGTAAAAACTCCTTTGCCATGAAGAAGATCCAAATTCAACCAGTTCAGGCTAGTAAACCTGTTTGAAAGACCTTTTTTCAGTGAAATGCAGCTTAGTGCAAAAACAGGCTGCTCTCGCTCTGAAACGCTCATTTTTCACATAAGCCACTTTTCAGCGCTAAAACAGCCTCCAATCGCTCTGAAACGCTCATTTTTGACATAAGCCACTTTTCACCTTTAATGAATGAAATTCCAGGTAAAAACTCCTTTGCCATGAAGAAGATCCAAATTCAACCAGTTCAGGCTAGTAAACCTGTTTGAAAGACCTTTTTTCAGTGAAATGCAGCTTAGTGCAAAAACAGGCTGCTCTCGCTCTGAAACGCTCATTTTTCACATAAGCCACTTTTCAGCCTTAGGCGACTGTACAGTGCTAAAACAGCCTCCAATCGCTCTGAAACGCTCATTTTTGACATAATCCACTTTTCACCTTTAATGAATGAAATTCCAGGTAAAAACTCCTTTGCCATGAAGAAGATCCAAATTCAACCAGTTCAGGCTAGTAAACCTGTTTGAAAGACCTTTTTTCAGTGAAATGCAGCTTAGTGCAAAAACAGGCTGCTCTCGCTCTGAAACGCTCATTTTTCACATAAGCCACTTTTCAGCCTTAGGCGACTGTACAGTGCTAAAACAGCCTCCAATCGCTCTGAAACGCTCATTTTTGACATAAGCCACTTTTCACCTTTAATGAATGAAATTCCAGGTAAAAACTCCTTTGCCATGAAGAAGATCCAAATTCAACCAGTTCAGGCTAGTAAACCTGTTTGAAAGACCTTTTTTCAGTGAAATGCAGCTTAGTGCAAAAACAGGCTGCTCTCGCTCTGAAACGCTCATTTTTCACATAAGCCACTTTTCAGCGCTAAAACAGCCTCCAATCGCTCTGAAACGCTCATTTTTGACATAAGCCACTTTTCACCTTTAATGAATGAAATTCCAGGTAAAAACTCCTTTGCCATGAAGAAGATCCAAATTCAACCAGTTCAGGCTAGTAAACCTGTTTGAAAGACCTTTTTTCAGTGAAATGCAGCTTAGTGCAAAAACAGGCTGCTCTCGCTCTGAAACGCTCATTTTTCACATAAGCCACTTTTCAGCCTTAGGCGACTGTACAGTGCTAAAACAGCCTCCAATCGCTCTGAAACGCTCATTTTTGACAAAATCCACTTTTCACCTTTAATGAATGAAATTCCAGGTAAAAACTCCTTTGCCATGAAGAAGATCCAAATTCAACCAGTTCAGGCTAGTAAACCTGTTTGAAAGACCTTTTTTCAGTGAAATGCAGCTTAGTGCAAAAACAGGCTGCTCTCGCTCTGAAACGCTCATTTTTCACATAAGCCACTTTTCAGCGCTAAAACAGCCTCCAATCGCTCTGAAACGCTCATTTTTGACATAAGCCACTTTTCACCTTTAATGAATGAAATTCCAGGTAAAAACTCCTTTGCCATGAAGAAGATCCAAATTCAACCAGTTCAGGCTAGTAAACCTGTTTGAAAGACCTTTTTTCAGTGAAATGCAGCTTAGTGCAAAAACAGGCTGCTCTCGCTCTGAAACGCTCATTTTTCACATAAGCCACTTTTCAGCCTTAGGCGACTGTACAGTGCTAAAACAGCCTCCAATCGCTCTGAAACGCTCATTTTTGACATAAGCCACTTTTCACCTTTAATGAATGAAATTCCAGGTAAAAACTCCTTTGCCATGAAGAAGATCCAAATTCAACCAGTTCAGGCTAGTAAACCTGTTTGAAAGACCTTTTTTCAGTGAAATGCAGCTTAGTGCAAAAACAGGCTGCTCTCGCTCTGAAACGCTCATTTTTCACATAAGCCACTTTTCAGCCTTAGGCGACTGTACAGTGCTAAAACAGCCTCCAATCGCTCTGAAACGCTCATTTTTGACATAAGCCACTTTTCACCTTTAATGAATGAAATTCCAGGTAAAAACTCCTTTGCCATGAATAAGATCCAAATTCAACCAGTTCAGGCTAGTAAACCTGTTTGAAAGACCTTTTTTCAGTGAAATGCAGCTTAGTGCAAAAACAGGCTGCTCTCGCTCTGAAACGCTCATTTTTCACATAAGCCACTTTTCAGCCTTAGGCGACTGTACAGTGCTAAAACAGCCTCCAATCGCTCTGAAACGCTCATTTTTGACATAATCCACTTTTCACCTTTAATGAATGAAATTCCAGGTAAAAACTCCTTTGCCATGAAGAAGATCCAAATTCAACCAGTTCAGGCTAGTAAACCTGTTTGAAAGACCTTTTTTCAGTGAAATGCAGCTTAGTGCAAAAACAGGCTGCTCTCGCTCTGAAACGCTCATTTTTCACATAAGCCACTTTTCAGCCTTAGGCGACTGTACAGTGCTAAAACAGCCTCCAATCGCTCTGAAACGCTCATTTTTGACATAAGCCACTTTTCACCTTTAATGAATTAAATTCCAGGTAAAAACTCCTTTGCCATGAAGAAGATCCAAATTCAACCAGTTCAGGCTAGTAAACCTGTTTGAAAGACCTTTTTTCAGTGAAATGCAGCTTAGTGCAAAAACAGGCTGCTCTCGCTCTGAAACGCTCATTTTTCACATAAGCCACTTTTCAGCGCTAAAACAGCCTCCAATCGCTCTGAAACGCTCATTTTTGACATAAGCCACTTTTCACCTTTAATGAATGAAATTCCAGGTAAAAACTCCTTTGCCATGAAGAAGATCCAAATTCAACCAGTTCAGGCTAGTAAACCTGTTTGAAAGACCTTTTTTCAGTGAAATGCAGCTTAGTGCAAAAACAGGCTGCTCTCGCTCTGAAACGCTCATTTTTCACATAAGCCACTTTTCAGCCTTAGGCGACTGTACAGTGCTAAAACAGCCTCCAATCGCTCTGAAACGCTCATTTTTGACATAAGCCACTTTTCACCTTTAATGAATGAAATTCCAGGTAAAAACTCCTTTGCCATGAAGAAGATCCAAATTCAACCAGTTCAGGCTAGTAAACCTGTTTGAAAGACCTTTTTTCAGTGAAATGCAGCTTAGTGCAAAAACAGGCTGCTCTCGCTCTGAAACGCTCATTTTTCACATAAGCCACTTTTCAGCCTTAGGCGACTGTACAGTGCTAAAACAGCCTCCAATCGCTCTGAAACGCTCATTTTTGACATAAGCCACTTTTCACCTTTAATGAATGAAATTCCAGGTAAAAACTCCTTTGCCATGAAGAAGATCCAAATTCAACCAGTTCAGGCTAGTAAACCTGTTTGAAAGACCTTTTTTCAGTGAAATGCAGCTTAGTGCAAAAACAGGCTGCTCTCGCTCTGAAACGCTCATTTTTCACATAAGCCACTTTTCAGCGCTAAAACAGCCTCCAATCGCTCTGAAACGCTCATTTTTGACATAAGCCACTTTTCACCTTTAATGAATGAAATTCCAGGTAAAAACTCCTTTGCCATGAAGAAGATCCAAATTCAACCAGTTCAGGCTAGTAAACCTGTTTGAAAGACCTTTTTTCAGTGAAATGCAGCTTAGTGCAAAAACAGGCTGCTCTCGCTCTGAAACGCTCATTTTTCACATAAGCCACTTTTCAGCCTTAGGCGACTGTACAGTGCTAAAACAGCCTCCAATCGCTCTGAAACGCTCATTTTTGACATAAGCCACTTTTCACCTTTAATGAATGAAATTCCAGGTAAAAACTCCTTTGCCATGAAGAAGATCCAAATTCAACCAGTTCAGGCTAGTAAACCTGTTTGAAAGACCTTTTTTCAGTGAAATGCAGCTTAGTGCAAAAACAGGCTGCTCTCGCTCTGAAACGCTCATTTTTCACATAAGCCACTTTTCAGCCTTAGGCGACTGTACAGTGCTAAAACAGCCTCCAATCGCTCTGAAACGCTCATTTTTGACATAAGCCACTTTTCACCTTTAATGAATGAAATTCCAGGTAAAAACTCCTTTGCCATGAATAAGATCCAAATTCAACCAGTTCAGGCTAGTAAACCTGTTTGAAAGACCTTTTTTCAGTGAAATGCAGCTTAGTGCAAAAACAGGCTGCTCTCGCTCTGAAACGCTCATTTTTCACATAAGCCACTTTTCAGCCTTAGGCGACTGTACAGTGCTAAAACAGCCTCCAATCGCTCTGAAACGCTCATTTTTGACATAATCCACTTTTCACCTTTAATGAATGAAATTCCAGGTAAAAACTCCTTTGCCATGAAGAAGATCCAAATTCAACCAGTTCAGGCTAGTAAACCTGTTTGAAAGACCTTTTTTCAGTGAAATGCAGCTTAGTGCAAAAACAGGCTGCTCTCGCTCTGAAACGCTCATTTTTCACATAAGCCACTTTTCAGCCTTAGGCGACTGTACAGTGCTAAAACAGCCTCCAATCGCTCTGAAACGCTCATTTTTGACATAAGCCACTTTTCACCTTTAATGAATTAAATTCCAGGTAAAAACTCCTTTGCCATGAAGAAGATCCAAATTCAACCAGTTCAGGCTAGTAAACCTGTTTGAAAGACCTTTTTTCAGTGAAATGCAGCTTAGTGCAAAAACAGGCTGCTCTCGCTCTGAAACGCTCATTTTTCACATAAGCCACTTTTCAGCGCTAAAACAGCCTCCAATCGCTCTGAAACGCTCATTTTTGACATAAGCCACTTTTCACCTTTAATGAATGAAATTCCAGGTAAAAACTCCTTTGCCATGAAGAAGATCCAAATTCAACCAGTTCAGGCTAGTAAACCTGTTTGAAAGACCTTTTTTCAGTGAAATGCAGCTTAGTGCAAAAACAGGCTGCTCTCGCTCTGAAACGCTCATTTTTCACATAAGCCACTTTTCAGCCTTAGGCGACTGTACAGTGCTAAAACAGCCTCCAATCGCTCTGAAACGCTCATTTTTCACATAAGCCACTTTTCAGCGCTAAAACAGCCTCCAATCGCTCTGAAACGCTCATTTTTGACATAACCCACTTTTCAGCCTTAATGAATTAAATTCCAGGTAAAAACTCATTTGCCATGAAGAAGATCCAAATTCAACCAGTTCAGGCTAGTAAACCTGTTTGAAAGACCTTTTTTCAGTGAAATGCAGCTTAGTGCAAAAACAGGCTGCTCTCGCTCTGAAACGCTCATTTTTCACATAAGCCACTTTTCAGCGCTAAAACAGCCTCCAATCGCTCTGAAACGCTCATTTTTGACATAAGCCACTTTTCACCTTTAATGAATGAAATTCCAGGTAAAAACTCCTTTGCCATGAAGAAGATCCAAATTCAACCAGTTCAGGCTAGTAAACCTGTTTGAAAGACCTTTTTTCAGTGAAATGCAGCTTAGTGCAAAAACAGGCTGCTCTCGCTCTGAAACGCTCATTTTTCACATAAGCCACTTTTCAGCCTTAGGCGACTGTACAGTGCTAAAACAGCCTCCAATCGCTCTGAAACGCTCATTTTTGACATAACCCACTTTTCAGCCTTAATGAATTAAATTCCAGGTAAAAACTCATTTGCCATGAAGAAGATCCAAATTCAACCAGTTCAGGCTAGTAAACCTGTTTGAAAGACCTTTTTTCAGTGAAATGCAGCTTAGTGCAAAAACAGGCTGCTCTCGCTCTGAAACGCTCATTTTTCACATAAGCCACTTTTCAGCGCTAAAACAGCCTCCAATCGCTCTGAAACGCTCATTTTTGACATAAGCCACTTTTCACCTTTAATGAATGAAATTCCAGGTAAAAACTCCTTTGCCATGAATAAGATCCAAATTCAACCAGTTCAGGCTAGTAAACCTGTTTGAAAGACCTTTTTTCAGTGAAATGCAGCTTAGTGCAAAAACAGGCTGCTCTCGCTCTGAAACGCTCATTTTTCACATAAGCCACTTTTCAGCCTTAGGCGACTGTACAGTGCTAAAACAGCCTCCAATCGCTCTGAAACGCTCATTTTTGACATAATCCACTTTTCACCTTTAATGAATGAAATTCCAGGTAAAAACTCCTTTGCCATGAAGAAGATCCAAATTCAACCAGTTCAGGCTAGTAAACCTGTTTGAAAGACCTTTTTTCAGTGAAATGCAGCTTAGTGCAAAAACAGGCTGCTCTCGCTCTGAAACGCTCATTTTTCACATAAGCCACTTTTCAGCCTTAGGCGACTGTACAGTGCTAAAACAGCCTCCAATCGCTCTGAAACGCTCATTTTTGACATAAGCCACTTTTCACCTTTAATGAATGAAATTCCAGGTAAAAGCTCCTTTGCCATGAAGAAGATCCAAATTCAACCAGTTCAGGCTAGTAAACCTGTTTGAAAGACCTTTTTTCAGTGAAATGCAGCTTAGTGCAAAAACAGGCTGCTCTCGCTCTGAAACGCTCATTTTTCACATAAGCCACTTTTCAGCGCTAAAACAGCCTCCAATCGCTCTGAAACGCTCAGTTTTTGACATAAGCCACTTTTCACCTTTAATGAATGAAATTCCAGGTAAAAACTCCTTTGCCATGAAGAAGATCCAAATTCAACCAGTTCAGGCTAGTAAACCTGTTTGAAAGACCTTTTTTCAGTGAAATGCAGCTTAGTGCAAAAACAGGCTGCTCTCGCTCTGAAACGCTCATTTTTCACATAAGCCACTTTTCAGCGCTAAAACAGCCTCCAATCGCTCTGAAACGCTCATTTTTGACATAAGCCACTTTTCACCTTTAATGAATGAAATTCCAGGTAAAAACTCCTTTGCCATGAAGAAGATCCAAATTCAACCAGTTCAGGCTAGTAAACCTGTTTGAAAGACCTTTTTTCAGTGAAATGCAGCTTAGTGCAAAAACAGGCTGCTCTCGCTCTGAAACGCTCATTTTTCACATAAGCCACTTTTCAGCGCTAAAACAGCCTCCAATCGCTCTGAAACGCTCATTTTTGACATAAGCCACTTTTCACCTTTAATGAATGAAATTCCAGGTAAAAACTCCTTTGCCATGAAGAAGATCCAAATTCAACCAGTTCAGGCTAGTAAACCTGTTTGAAAGACCTTTTTTCAGTGAAATGCAGCTTAGTGCAAAAACAGGCTGCTCTCGCTCTGAAACGCTCATTTTTCACATAAGCCACTTTTCAGCGCTAAAACAGCCTCCAATCGCTCTGAAACGCTCATTTTTGACATAAGCCACTTTTCACCTTTAATGAATGAAATTCCAGGTAAAAACTCCTTTGCCATGAATAAGATCCAAATTCAACCAGTTCAGGCTAGTAAACCTGTTTGAAAGACCTTTTTTCAGTGAAATGCAGCTTAGTGCAAAAACAGGCTGCTCTCGCTCTGAAACGCTCATTTTTCACATAAGCCACTTTTCAGCCTTAGGCGACTGTACAGTGCTAAAACAGCCTCCAATCGCTCTGAAACGCTCATTTTTGACATAATCCACTTTTCACCTTTAATGAATGAAATTCCAGGTAAAAACTCCTTTGCCATGAAGAAGATCCAAATTCAACCAGTTCAGGCTAGTAAACCTGTTTGAAAGACCTTTTTTCAGTGAAATGCAGCTTAGTGCAAAAACAGGCTGCTCTCGCTCTGAAACGCTCATTTTTCACATAAGCCACTTTTCAGCGCTAAAACAGCCTCCAATCGCTCTGAAACGCTCATTTTTGACATAAGCCACTTTTCACCTTTAATGAATGAAATTCCAGGTAAAAACTCCTTTGCCATGAAGAAGATCCAAATTCAACCAGTTCAGGCTAGTAAACCTGTTTGAAAGACCTTTTTTCAGTGAAATGCAGCTTAGTGCAAAAACAGGCTGCTCTCGCTCTGAAACGCTCATTTTTCACATAAGCCACTTTTCAGCGCTAAAACAGCCTCCAATCGCTCTGAAACGCTCATTTTTGACATAAGCCACTTTTCACCTTTAATGAATGAAATTCCAGGTAAAAACTCCTTTGCCATGAATAAGATCCAAATTCAACCAGTTCAGGCTAGTAAACCTGTTTGAAAGACCTTTTTTCAGTGAAATGCAGCTTAGTGCAAAAACAGGCTGCTCTCGCTCTGAAACGCTCATTTTTCACATAAGCCACTTTTCAGCCTTAGGCGACTGTACAGTGCTAAAACAGCCTCCAATCGCTCTGAAACGCTCATTTTTGACATAATCCACTTTTCACCTTTAATGAATGAAATTCCAGGTAAAAACTCCTTTGCCATGAAGAAGATCCAAATTCAACCAGTTCAGGCTAGTAAACCTGTTTGAAAGACCTTTTTTCAGTGAAATGCAGCTTAGTGCAAAAACAGGCTGCTCTCGCTCTGAAACGCTCATTTTTCACATAAGCCACTTTTCAGCCTTAGGCGACTGTACAGTGCTAAAACAGCCTCCAATCGCTCTGAAACGCTCATTTTTGACATAAGCCACTTTTCACCTTTAATGAATGAAATTCCAGGTAAAAACTCCTTTGCCATGAAGAAGATCCAAATTCAACCAGTTCAGGCTAGTAAACCTGTTTGAAAGACCTTTTTTCAGTGAAATGCAGCTTAGTGCAAAAACAGGCTGCTCTCGCTCTGAAACGCTCATTTTTCACATAAGCCACTTTTCAGCGCTAAAACAGCCTCCAATCGCTCTGAAACGCTCATTTTTGACATAAGCCACTTTTCACCTTTAATGAATGAAATTCCAGGTAAAAACTCCTTTGCCATGAAGAAGATCCAAATTCAACCAGTTCAGGCTAGTAAACCTGTTTGAAAGACCTTTTTTCAGTGAAATGCAGCTTAGTGCAAAAACAGGCTGCTCTCGCTCTGAAACGCTCATTTTTCACATAAGCCACTTTTCAGCCTTAGGCGACTGTACAGTGCTAAAACAGCCTCCAATCGCTCTGAAACGCTCATTTTTGACAAAATCCACTTTTCACCTTTAATGAATGAAATTCCAGGTAAAAACTCCTTTGCCATGAAGAAGATCCAAATTCAACCAGTTCAGGCTAGTAAACCTGTTTGAAAGACCTTTTTTCAGTGAAATGCAGCTTAGTGCAAAAACAGGCTGCTCTCGCTCTGAAACGCTCATTTTTCACATAAGCCACTTTTCAGCGCTAAAACAGCCTCCAATCGCTCTGAAACGCTCATTTTTGACATAAGCCACTTTTCACCTTTAATGAATGAAATTCCAGGTAAAAACTCCTTTGCCATGAAGAAGATCCAAATTCAACCAGTTCAGGCTAGTAAACCTGTTTGAAAGACCTTTTTTCAGTGAAATGCAGCTTAGTGCAAAAACAGGCTGCTCTCGCTCTGAAACGCTCATTTTTCACATAAGCCACTTTTCAGCCTTAGGCGACTGTACAGTGCTAAAACAGCCTCCAATCGCTCTGAAACGCTCATTTTTGACATAAGCCACTTTTCACCTTTAATGAATGAAATTCCAGGTAAAAACTCCTTTGCCATGAAGAAGATCCAAATTCAACCAGTTCAGGCTAGTAAACCTGTTTGAAAGACCTTTTTTCAGTGAAATGCAGCTTAGTGCAAAAACAGGCTGCTCTCGCTCTGAAACGCTCATTTTTCACATAAGCCACTTTTCAGCGCTAAAACAGCCTCCAATCGCTCTGAAACGCTCATTTTTGACATAAGCCACTTTTCACCTTTAATGAATGAAATTCCAGGTAAAAACTCCTTTGCCATGAAGAAGATCCAAATTCAACCAGTTCAGGCTAGTAAACCTGTTTGAAAGACCTTTTTTCAGTGAAATGCAGCTTAGTGCAAAAACAGGCTGCTCTCGCTCTGAAACGCTCATTTTTCACATAAGCCACTTTTCAGCCTTAGGCGACTGTACAGTGCTAAAACAGCCTCCAATCGCTCTGAAACGCTCATTTTTGACATAAGCCACTTTTCACCTTTAATGAATGAAATTCCAGGTAAAAACTCCTTTGCCATGAAGAAGATCCAAATTCAACCAGTTCAGGCTAGTAAACCTGTTTGAAAGACCTTTTTTCAGTGAAATGCAGCTTAGTGCAAAAACAGGCTGCTCTCGCTCTGAAACGCTCATTTTTCACATAAGCCACTTTTCAGCCTTAGGCGACTGTACAGTGCTAAAACAGCCTCCAATCGCTCTGAAACGCTCATTTTTGACATAATCCACTTTTCACCTTTAATGAATGAAATTCCAGGTAAAAACTCCTTTGCCATGAAGAAGATCCAAATTCAACCAGTTCAGGCTAGTAAACCTGTTTGAAAGACCTTTTTTCAGTGAAATGCAGCTTAGTGCAAAAACAGGCTGCTCTCGCTCTGAAACGCTCATTTTTCACATAAGCCACTTTTCAGCCTTAGGCGACTGTACAGTGCTAAAACAGCCTCCAATCGCTCTGAAACGCTCATTTTTGACATAAGCCACTTTTCACCTTTAATGAATTAAATTCCAGGTAAAAACTCCTTTGCCATGAAGAAGATCCAAATTCAACCAGTTCAGGCTAGTAAACCTGTTTGAAAGACCTTTTTTCAGTGAAATGCAGCTTAGTGCAAAAACAGGCTGCTCTCGCTCTGAAACGCTCATTTTTCACATAAGCCACTTTTCAGCGCTAAAACAGCCTCCAATCGCTCTGAAACGCTCATTTTTGACATAAGCCACTTTTCACCTTTAATGAATGAAATTCCAGGTAAAAACTCCTTTGCCATGAAGAAGATCCAAATTCAACCAGTTCAGGCTAGTAAACCTGTTTGAAAGACCTTTTTTCAGTGAAATGCAGCTTAGTGCAAAAACAGGCTGCTCTCGCTCTGAAACGCTCATTTTTCACATAAGCCACTTTTCAGCCTTAGGCGACTGTACAGTGCTAAAACAGCCTCCAATCGCTCTGAAACGCTCATTTTTCACATAAGCCACTTTTCAGCGCTAAAACAGCCTCCAATCGCTCTGAAACGCTCATTTTTGACATAACCCACTTTTCAGCCTTAATGAATTAAATTCCAGGTAAAAACTCATTTGCCATGAAGAAGATCCAAATTCAACCAGTTCAGGCTAGTAAACCTGTTTGAAAGACCTTTTTTCAGTGAAATGCAGCTTAGTGCAAAAACAGGCTGCTCTCGCTCTGAAACGCTCATTTTTCACATAAGCCACTTTTCAGCGCTAAAACAGCCTCCAATCGCTCTGAAACGCTCATTTTTGACATAAGCCACTTTTCACCTTTAATGAATGAAATTCCAGGTAAAAACTCCTTTGCCATGAAGAAGATCCAAATTCAACCAGTTCAGGCTAGTAAACCTGTTTGAAAGACCTTTTTTCAGTGAAATGCAGCTTAGTGCAAAAACAGGCTGCTCTCGCTCTGAAACGCTCATTTTTCACATAAGCCACTTTTCAGCCTTAGGCGACTGTACAGTGCTAAAACAGCCTCCAATCGCTCTGAAACGCTCATTTTTGACATAATCCACTTTTCACCTTTAATGAATGAAATTCCAGGTAAAAACTCCTTTGCCATGAAGAAGATCCAAATTCAACCAGTTCAGGCTAGTAAACCTGTTTGAAAGACCTTTTTTCAGTGAAATGCAGCTTAGTGCAAAAACAGGCTGCTCTCGCTCTGAAACGCTCATTTTTCACATAAGCCACTTTTCAGCCTTAGGCGACTGTACAGTGCTAAAACAGCCTCCAATCGCTCTGAAACGCTCATTTTTGACATAAGCCACTTTTCACCTTTAATGAATGAAATTCCAGGTAAAAGCTCCTTTGCCATGAAGAAGATCCAAATTCAACCAGTTCAGGCTAGTAAACCTGTTTGAAAGACCTTTTTTCAGTGAAATGCAGCTTAGTGCAAAAACAGGCTGCTCTCGCTCTGAAACGCTCATTTTTCACATAAGCCACTTTTCAGCGCTAAAACAGCCTCCAATCGCTCTGAAACGCTCATTTTTGACATAAGCCACTTTTCACCTTTAATGAATGAAATTCCAGGTAAAAACTCCTTTGCCATGAAGAAGATCCAAATTCAACCAGTTCAGGCTAGTAAACCTGTTTGAAAGACCTTTTTTCAGTGAAATGCAGCTTAGTGCAAAAACAGGCTGCTCTCGCTCTGAAACGCTCATTTTTCACATAAGCCACTTTTCAGCCTTAGGCGACTGTACAGTGCTAAAACAGCCTCCAATCGCTCTGAAACGCTCATTTTTCACATAAGCCACTTTTCAGCGCTAAAACAGCCTCCAATCGCTCTGAAACGCTCATTTTTGACATAACCCACTTTTCAGCCTTAATGAATTAAATTCCAGGTAAAAACTCATTTGCCATGAAGAAGATCCAAATTCAACCAGTTCAGGCTAGTAAACCTGTTTGAAAGACCTTTTTTCAGTGAAATGCAGCTTAGTGCAAAAACAGGCTGCTCTCGCTCTGAAACGCTCATTTTTCACATAAGCCACTTTTCAGCGCTAAAACAGCCTCCAATCGCTCTGAAACGCTCATTTTTGACATAAGCCACTTTTCACCTTTAATGAATGAAATTCCAGGTAAAAACTCCTTTGCCATGAATAAGATCCAAATTCAACCAGTACAGGCTAGTAAACCTGTTTGAAAGACCTTTTTTCAGTGAAATGCAGCTTAGTGCAAAAACAGGCTGCTCTCGCTCTGAAACGCTCATTTTTCACATAAGCCACTTTTCAGCCTTAGGCGACTGTACAGTGCTAAAACAGCCTCCAATCGCTCTGAAACGCTCATTTTTGACATAATCCACTTTTCACCTTTAATGAATGAAATTCCAGGTAAAAACTCCTTTGCCATGAAGAAGATCCAAATTCAACCAGTTCAGGCTAGTAAACCTGTTTGAAAGACCTTTTTTCAGTGAAATGCAGCTTAGTGCAAAAACAGGCTGCTCTCGCTCTGAAACGCTCATTTTTCACATAAGCCACTTTTCAGCCTTAGGCGACTGTACAGTGCTAAAACAGCCTCCAATCGCTCTGAAACGCTCATTTTTGACATAAGCCACTTTTCACCTTTAATGAATGAAATTCCAGGTAAAAACTCCTTTGCCATGAAGAAGATCCAAATTCAACCAGTTCAGGCTAGTAAACCTGTTTGAAAGACCTTTTTTCAGTGAAATGCAGCTTAGTGCAAAAACAGGCTGCTCTCGCTCTGAAACGCTCATTTTTCACATAAGCCACTTTTCAGCGCTAAAACAGCCTCCAATCGCTCTGAAACGCTCATTTTTGACATAAGCCACTTTTCACCTTTAATGAATGAAATTCCAGGTAAAAACTCCTTTGCCATGAAGAAGATCCAAATTCAACCAGTTCAGGCTAGTAAACCTGTTTGAAAGACCTTTTTTCAGTGAAATGCAGCTTAGTGCAAAAACAGGCTGCTCTCGCTCTGAAACGCTCATTTTTCACATAAGCCACTTTTCAGCCTTAGGCGACTGTACAGTGCTAAAACAGCCTCCAATCGCTCTGAAACGCTCATTTTTGACATAAGCCACTTTTCACCTTTAATGAATGAAATTCCAGGTAAAAACTCCTTTGCCATGAAGAAGATCCAAATTCAACCAGTTCAGGCTAGTAAACCTGTTTGAAAGACCTTTTTTCAGTGAAATGCAGCTTAGTGCAAAAACAGGCTGCTCTCGCTCTGAAACGCTCATTTTTCACATAAGCCACTTTTCAGCGCTAAAACAGCCTCCAATCGCTCTGAAACGCTCATTTTTGACATAAGCCACTTTTCACCTTTAATGAATGAAATTCCAGGTAAAAACTCCTTTGCCATGAAGAAGATCCAAATTCAACCAGTTCAGGCTAGTAAACCTGTTTGAAAGACCTTTTTTCAGTGAAATGCAGCTTAGTGCAAAAACAGGCTGCTCTCGCTCTGAAACGCTCATTTTTCACATAAGCCACTTTTCAGCCTTAGGCGACTGTACAGTGCTAAAACAGCCTCCAATCGCTCTGAAACGCTCATTTTTGACATAAGCCACTTTTCACCTTTAATGAATGAAATTCCAGGTAAAAACTCCTTTGCCATGAAGAAGATCCAAATTCAACCAGTTCAGGCTAGTAAACCTGTTTGAAAGACCTTTTTTCAGTGAAATGCAGCTTAGTGCAAAAACAGGCTGCTCTCGCTCTGAAACGCTCATTTTTCACATAAGCCACTTTTCAGCGCTAAAACAGCCTCCAATCGCTCTGAAACGCTCATTTTTGACATAAGCCACTTTTCACCTTTAATGAATGAAATTCCAGGTAAAAACTCCTTTGCCATGAAGAAGATCCAAATTCAACCAGTTCAGGCTAGTAAACCTGTTTGAAAGACCTTTTTTCAGTGAAATGCAGCTTAGTGCAAAAACAGGCTGCTCTCGCTCTGAAACGCTCATTTTTCACATAAGCCACTTTTCAGCCTTAGGCGACTGTACAGTGCTAAAACAGCCTCCAATCGCTCTGAAACGCTCATTTTTGAAATAAGCCACTTTTCACCTTTAATGAATGAAATTCCAGGTAAAAACTCCTTTGCCATGAATAAGATCCAAATTCAACCAGTTCAGGCTAGTAAACCTGTTTGAAAGACCTTTTTTCAGTGAAATGCAGCTTAGTGCAAAAACAGGCTGCTCTCGCTCTGAAACGCTCATTTTTCACATAAGCCACTTTTCAGCCTTAGGCGACTGTACAGTGCTAAAACAGCCTCCAATCGCTCTGAAACGCTCATTTTTGACATAATCCACTTTTCACCTTTAATGAATGAAATTCCAGGTAAAAACTCCTTTGCCATGAAGAAGATCCAAATTCAACCAGTTCAGGCTAGTAAACCTGTTTGAAAGACCTTTTTTCAGTGAAATGCAGCTTAGTGCAAAAACAGGCTGCTCTCGCTCTGAAACGCTCATTTTTCACATAAGCCACTTTTCAGCCTTAGGCGACTGTACAGTGCTAAAACAGCCTCCAATCGCTCTGAAACGCTCATTTTTGACATAAGCCACTTTTCACCTTTAATGAATTAAATTCCAGGTAAAAACTCCTTTGCCATGAAGAAGATCCAAATTCAACCAGTTCAGGCTAGTAAACCTGTTTGAAAGACCTTTTTTCAGTGAAATGCAGCTTAGTGCAAAAACAGGCTGCTCTCGCTCTGAAACGCTCATTTTTCACATAAGCCACTTTTCAGCGCTAAAACAGCCTCCAATCGCTCTGAAACGCTCATTTTTGACATAAGCCACTTTTCACCTTTAATGAATGAAATTCCAGGTAAAAACTCCTTTGCCATGAAGAAGATCCAAATTCAACCAGTTCAGGCTAGTAAACCTGTTTGAAAGACCTTTTTTCAGTGAAATGCAGCTTAGTGCAAAAACAGGCTGCTCTCGCTCTGAAACGCTCATTTTTCACATAAGCCACTTTTCAGCCTTAGGCGACTGTACAGTGCTAAAACAGCCTCCAATCGCTCTGAAACGCTCATTTTTCACATAAGCCACTTTTCAGCGCTAAAACAGCCTCCAATCGCTCTGAAACGCTCATTTTTGACATAACCCACTTTTCAGCCTTAATGAATTAAATTCCAGGTAAAAACTCATTTGCCATGAAGAAGATCCAAATTCAACCAGTTCAGGCTAGTAAACCTGTTTGAAAGACCTTTTTTCAGTGAAATGCAGCTTAGTGCAAAAACAGGCTGCTCTCGCTCTGAAACGCTCATTTTTCACATAAGCCACTTTTCAGCGCTAAAACAGCCTCCAATCGCTCTGAAACGCTCATTTTTGACATAAGCCACTTTTCACCTTTAATGAATGAAATTCCAGGTAAAAACTCCTTTGCCATGAAGAAGATCCAAATTCAACCAGTTCAGGCTAGTAAACCTGTTTGAAAGACCTTTTTTCAGTGAAATGCAGCTTAGTGCAAAAACAGGCTGCTCTCGCTCTGAAACGCTCATTTTTCACATAAGCCACTTTTCAGCGCTAAAACAGCCTCCAATCGCTCTGAAACGCTCATTTTTGACATAAGCCACTTTTCACCTTTAATGAATGAAATTCCAGGTAAAAACTCCTTTGCCATGAAGAAGATCCAAATTCAACCAGTTCAGGCTAGTAAACCTGTTTGAAAGACCTTTTTTCAGTGAAATGCAGCTTAGTGCAAAAACAGGCTGCTCTCGCTCTGAAACGCTCATTTTTCACATAAGCCACTTTTCAGCCTTAGGCGACTGTACAGTGCTAAAACAGCCTCCAATCGCTCTGAAACGCTCATTTTTGACATAAGCCACTTTTCACCTTTAATGAATGAAATTCCAGGTAAAAACTCCTTTGCCATGAAGAAGATCCAAATTCAACCAGTTCAGGCTAGTAAACCTGTTTGAAAGACCTTTTTTCAGTGAAATGCAGCTTAGTGCAAAAACAGGCTGCTCTCGCTCTGAAACGCTCATTTTTCACATAAGCCACTTTTCAGCGCTAAAACAGCCTCCAATCGCTCTGAAACGCTCATTTTTGACATAAGCCACTTTTCACCTTTAATGAATGAAATTCCAGGTAAAAACTCCTTTGCCATGAAGAAGATCCAAATTCAACCAGTTCAGGCTAGTAAACCTGTTTGAAAGACCTTTTTTCAGTGAAATGCAGCTTAGTGCAAAAACAGGCTGCTCTCGCTCTGAAACGCTCATTTTTCACATAAGCCACTTTTCAGCCTTAGGCGACTGTACAGTGCTAAAACAGCCTCCAATCGCTCTGAAACGCTCATTTTTGAAATAAGCCACTTTTCACCTTTAATGAATGAAATTCCAGGTAAAAACTCCTTTGCCATGAATAAGATCCAAATTCAACCAGTTCAGGCTAGTAAACCTGTTTGAAAGACCTTTTTTCAGTGAAATGCAGCTTAGTGCAAAAACAGGCTGCTCTCGCTCTGAAACGCTCATTTTTCACATAAGCCACTTTTCA
Organism: Pagrus pagrus; assembly: GCF_965226575.1. Lineage (NCBI taxonomy): Eukaryota > Metazoa > Chordata > Actinopteri > Spariformes > Sparidae > Pagrus > Pagrus pagrus. Next base: position 51,296 of record NW_028175123.1, read on the forward strand.
GCCTTAGGCGACTGTACAGTGCTAAAACAGCCTCCAATCGCTCTGAAACGCTCATTTTTGACATAATCCACTTTTCACCTTTAATGAATGAAATTCCAGGTAAAAACTCCTTTGCCATGAAGAAGATCCAAATTCAACCAGTTCAGGCTAGTAAACCTGTTTGAAAGACCTTTTTTCAGTGAAATGCAGCTTAGTGCAAAAACAGGCTGCTCTCGCTCTGAAACGCTCATTTTTCACATAAGCCACTTTTCAGCCTTAGGCGACTGTACAGTGCTAAAACAGCCTCCAATCGCTCTGAAACGCTCATTTTTGACATAAGCCACTTTTCACCTTTAATGAATTAAATTCCAGGTAAAAACTCCTTTGCCATGAAGAAGATCCAAATTCAACCAGTTCAGGCTAGTAAACCTGTTTGAAAGACCTTTTTTCAGTGAAATGCAGCTTAGTGCAAAAACAGGCTGCTCTCGCTCTGAAACGCTCATTTTTCACATAAGCCACTTTTCAGCGCTAAAACAGCCTCCAATCGCTCTGAAACGCTCATTTTTGACATAAGCCACTTTTCACCTTTAATGAATGAAATTCCAGGTAAAAACTCCTTTGCCATGAAGAAGATCCAAATTCAACCAGTTCAGGCTAGTAAACCTGTTTGAAAGACCTTTTTTCAGTGAAATGCAGCTTAGTGCAAAAACAGGCTGCTCTCGCTCTGAAACGCTCATTTTTCACATAAGCCACTTTTCAGCCTTAGGCGACTGTACAGTGCTAAAACAGCCTCCAATCGCTCTGAAACGCTCATTTTTCACATAAGCCACTTTTCAGCGCTAAAACAGCCTCCAATCGCTCTGAAACGCTCATTTTTGACATAACCCACTTTTCAGCCTTAATGAATTAAATTCCAGGTAAAAACTCATTTGCCATGAAGAAGATCCAAATTCAACCAGTTCAGGCTAGTAAACCTGTTTGAAAGACCTTTTTTCAGTGAAATGCAGCTTAGTGCAAAAACAGGCTGCTCTCGCTCTGAAACGCTCATTTTTCACATAAGCCACTTTTCAGCGCTAAAACAGCCTCCAATCGCTCTGAAACGCTCATTTTTGACATAAGCCACTTTTCACCTTTAATGAATGAAATTCCAGGTAAAAACTCCTTTGCCATGAAGAAGATCCAAATTCAACCAGTTCAGGCTAGTAAACCTGTTTGAAAGACCTTTTTTCAGTGAAATGCAGCTTAGTGCAAAAACAGGCTGCTCTCGCTCTGAAACGCTCATTTTTCACATAAGCCACTTTTCAGCGCTAAAACAGCCTCCAATCGCTCTGAAACGCTCATTTTTGACATAAGCCACTTTTCACCTTTAATGAATGAAATTCCAGGTAAAAACTCCTTTGCCATGAAGAAGATCCAAATTCAACCAGTTCAGGCTAGTAAACCTGTTTGAAAGACCTTTTTTCAGTGAAATGCAGCTTAGTGCAAAAACAGGCTGCTCTCGCTCTGAAACGCTCATTTTTCACATAAGCCACTTTTCAGCCTTAGGCGACTGTACAGTGCTAAAACAGCCTCCAATCGCTCTGAAACGCTCATTTTTGACATAAGCCACTTTTCACCTTTAATGAATGAAATTCCAGGTAAAAACTCCTTTGCCATGAAGAAGATCCAAATTCAACCAGTTCAGGCTAGTAAACCTGTTTGAAAGACCTTTTTTCAGTGAAATGCAGCTTAGTGCAAAAACAGGCTGCTCTCGCTCTGAAACGCTCATTTTTCACATAAGCCACTTTTCAGCGCTAAAACAGCCTCCAATCGCTCTGAAACGCTCATTTTTGACATAAGCCACTTTTCACCTTTAATGAATGAAATTCCAGGTAAAAACTCCTTTGCCATGAAGAAGATCCAAATTCAACCAGTTCAGGCTAGTAAACCTGTTTGAAAGACCTTTTTTCAGTGAAATGCAGCTTAGTGCAAAAACAGGCTGCTCTCGCTCTGAAACGCTCATTTTTCACATAAGCCACTTTTCAGCCTTAGGCGACTGTACAGTGCTAAAACAGCCTCCAATCGCTCTGAAACGCTCATTTTTGACATAAGCCACTTTTCACCTTTAATGAATGAAATTCCAGGTAAAAACTCCTTTGCCATGAAGAAGATCCAAATTCAACCAGTTCAGGCTAGTAAACCTGTTTGAAAGACCTTTTTTCAGTGAAATGCAGCTTAGTGCAAAAACAGGCTGCTCTCGCTCTGAAACGCTCATTTTTCACATAAGCCACTTTTCAGCCTTAGGCGACTGTACAGTGCTAAAACAGCCTCCAATCGCTCTGAAACGCTCATTTTTGACATAAGCCACTTTTCACCTTTAATGAATGAAATTCCAGGTAAAAACTCCTTTGCCATGAATAAGATCCAAATTCAACCAGTTCAGGCTAGTAAACCTGTTTGAAAGACCTTTTTTCAGTGAAATGCAGCTTAGTGCAAAAACAGGCTGCTCTCGCTCTGAAACGCTCATTTTTCACATAAGCCACTTTTCAGCGCTAAAACAGCCTCCAATCGCTCTGAAACGCTCATTTTTGACATAAGCCACTTTTCACCTTTAATGAATGAAATTCCAGGTAAAAACTCCTTTGCCATGAAGAAGATCCAAATTCAACCAGTTCAGGCTAGTAAACCTGTTTGAAAGACCTTTTTTCAGTGAAATGCAGCTTAGTGCAAAAACAGGCTGCTCTCGCTCTGAAACGCTCATTTTTCACATAAGCCACTTTTCAGCCTTAGGCGACTGTACAGTGCTAAAACAGCCTCCAATCGCTCTGAAACGCTCATTTTTCACATAAGCCACTTTTCAGCGCTAAAACAGCCTCCAATCGCTCTGAAACGCTCATTTTTGACATAACCCACTTTTCAGCCTTAATGAATTAAATTCCAGGTAAAAACTCATTTGCCATGAAGAAGATCCAAATTCAACCAGTTCAGGCTAGTAAACCTGTTTGAAAGACCTTTTTTCAGTGAAATGCAGCTTAGTGCAAAAACAGGCTGCTCTCGCTCTGAAACGCTCATTTTTCACATAAGCCACTTTTCAGCGCTAAAACAGCCTCCAATCGCTCTGAAACGCTCATTTTTGACATAAGCCACTTTTCACCTTTAATGAATGAAATTCCAGGTAAAAACTCCTTTGCCATGAAGAAGATCCAAATTCAACCAGTTCAGGCTAGTAAACCTGTTTGAAAGACCTTTTTTCAGTGAAATGCAGCTTAGTGCAAAAACAGGCTGCTCTCGCTCTGAAACGCTCATTTTTCACATAAGCCACTTTTCAGCGCTAAAACAGCCTCCAATCGCTCTGAAACGCTCATTTTTGACATAAGCCACTTTTCACCTTTAATGAATGAAATTCCAGGTAAAAACTCCTTTGCCATGAAGAAGATCCAAATTCAACCAGTTCAGGCTAGTAAACCTGTTTGAAAGACCTTTTTTCAGTGAAATGCAGCTTAGTGCAAAAACAGGCTGCTCTCGCTCTGAAACGCTCATTTTTCACATAAGCCACTTTTCAGCCTTAGGCGACTGTACAGTGCTAAAACAGCCTCCAATCGCTCTGAAACGCTCATTTTTGACATAAGCCACTTTTCACCTTTAATGAATGAAATTCCAGGTAAAAACTCCTTTGCCATGAAGAAGATCCAAATTCAACCAGTTCAGGCTAGTAAACCTGTTTGAAAGACCTTTTTTCAGTGAAATGCAGCTTAGTGCAAAAACAGGCTGCTCTCGCTCTGAAACGCTCATTTTTCACATAAGCCACTTTTCAGCGCTAAAACAGCCTCCAATCGCTCTGAAACGCTCATTTTTGACATAAGCCACTTTTCACCTTTAATGAATGAAATTCCAGGTAAAAACTCCTTTGCCATGAAGAAGATCCAAATTCAACCAGTTCAGGCTAGTAAACCTGTTTGAAAGACCTTTTTTCAGTGAAATGCAGCTTAGTGCAAAAACAGGCTGCTCTCGCTCTGAAACGCTCATTTTTCACATAAGCCACTTTTCAGCCTTAGGCGACTGTACAGTGCTAAAACAGCCTCCAATCGCTCTGAAACGCTCATTTTTGACATAAGCCACTTTTCACCTTTAATGAATGAAATTCCAGGTAAAAACTCCTTTGCCATGAAGAAGATCCAAATTCAACCAGTTCAGGCTAGTAAACCTGTTTGAAAGACCTTTTTTCAGTGAAATGCAGCTTAGTGCAAAAACAGGCTGCTCTCGCTCTGAAACGCTCATTTTTCACATAAGCCACTTTTCAGCCTTAGGCGACTGTACAGTGCTAAAACAGCCTCCAATCGCTCTGAAACGCTCATTTTTGACATAAGCCACTTTTCACCTTTAATGAATGAAATTCCAGGTAAAAACTCCTTTGCCATGAATAAGATCCAAATTCAACCAGTTCAGGCTAGTAAACCTGTTTGAAAGACCTTTTTTCAGTGAAATGCAGCTTAGTGCAAAAACAGGCTGCTCTCGCTCTGAAACGCTCATTTTTCACATAAGCCACTTTTCAGCCTTAGGCGACTGTACAGTGCTAAAACAGCCTCCAATCGCTCTGAAACGCTCATTTTTGACATAATCCACTTTTCACCTTTAATGAATGAAATTCCAGGTAAAAACTCCTTTGCCATGAAGAAGATCCAAATTCAACCAGTTCAGGCTAGTAAACCTGTTTGAAAGACCTTTTTTCAGTGAAATGCAGCTTAGTGCAAAAACAGGCTGCTCTCGCTCTGAAACGCTCATTTTTCACATAAGCCACTTTTCAGCCTTAGGCGACTGTACAGTGCTAAAACAGCCTCCAATCGCTCTGAAACGCTCATTTTTGACATAAGCCACTTTTCACCTTTAATGAATTAAATTCCAGGTAAAAACTCCTTTGCCATGAAGAAGATCCAAATTCAACCAGTTCAGGCTAGTAAACCTGTTTGAAAGACCTTTTTTCAGTGAAATGCAGCTTAGTGCAAAAACAGGCTGCTCTCGCTCTGAAACGCTCATTTTTCACATAAGCCACTTTTCAGCGCTAAAACAGCCTCCAATCGCTCTGAAACGCTCATTTTTGACATAAGCCACTTTTCACCTTTAATGAATGAAATTCCAGGTAAAAACTCCTTTGCCATGAAGAAGATCCAAATTCAACCAGTTCAGGCTAGTAAACCTGTTTGAAAGACCTTTTTTCAGTGAAATGCAGCTTAGTGCAAAAACAGGCTGCTCTCGCTCTGAAACGCTCATTTTTCACATAAGCCACTTTTCAGCCTTAGGCGACTGTACAGTGCTAAAACAGCCTCCAATCGCTCTGAAACGCTCATTTTTGACATAAGCCACTTTTCACCTTTAATGAATGAAATTCCAGGTAAAAACTCCTTTGCCATGAAGAAGATCCAAATTCAACCAGTTCAGGCTAGTAAACCTGTTTGAAAGACCTTTTTTCAGTGAAATGCAGCTTAGTGCAAAAACAGGCTGCTCTCGCTCTGAAACGCTCATTTTTCACATAAGCCACTTTTCAGCCTTAGGCGACTGTACAGTGCTAAAACAGCCTCCAATCGCTCTGAAACGCTCATTTTTGACATAAGCCACTTTTCACCTTTAATGAATGAAATTCCAGGTAAAAACTCCTTTGCCATGAAGAAGATCCAAATTCAACCAGTTCAGGCTAGTAAACCTGTTTGAAAGACCTTTTTTCAGTGAAATGCAGCTTAGTGCAAAAACAGGCTGCTCTCGCTCTGAAACGCTCATTTTTCACATAAGCCACTTTTCAGCGCTAAAACAGCCTCCAATCGCTCTGAAACGCTCATTTTTGACATAAGCCACTTTTCACCTTTAATGAATGAAATTCCAGGTAAAAACTCCTTTGCCATGAAGAAGATCCAAATTCAACCAGTTCAGGCTAGTAAACCTGTTTGAAAGACCTTTTTTCAGTGAAATGCAGCTTAGTGCAAAAACAGGCTGCTCTCGCTCTGAAACGCTCATTTTTCACATAAGCCACTTTTCAGCCTTAGGCGACTGTACAGTGCTAAAACAGCCTCCAATCGCTCTGAAACGCTCATTTTTGACATAAGCCACTTTTCACCTTTAATGAATGAAATTCCAGGTAAAAACTCCTTTGCCATGAAGAAGATCCAAATTCAACCAGTTCAGGCTAGTAAACCTGTTTGAAAGACCTTTTTTCAGTGAAATGCAGCTTAGTGCAAAAACAGGCTGCTCTCGCTCTGAAACGCTCATTTTTCACATAAGCCACTTTTCAGCCTTAGGCGACTGTACAGTGCTAAAACAGCCTCCAATCGCTCTGAAACGCTCATTTTTGACATAAGCCACTTTTCACCTTTAATGAATGAAATTCCAGGTAAAAACTCCTTTGCCATGAATAAGATCCAAATTCAACCAGTTCAGGCTAGTAAACCTGTTTGAAAGACCTTTTTTCAGTGAAATGCAGCTTAGTGCAAAAACAGGCTGCTCTCGCTCTGAAACGCTCATTTTTCACATAAGCCACTTTTCAGCCTTAGGCGACTGTACAGTGCTAAAACAGCCTCCAATCGCTCTGAAACGCTCATTTTTGACATAATCCACTTTTCACCTTTAATGAATGAAATTCCAGGTAAAAACTCCTTTGCCATGAAGAAGATCCAAATTCAACCAGTTCAGGCTAGTAAACCTGTTTGAAAGACCTTTTTTCAGTGAAATGCAGCTTAGTGCAAAAACAGGCTGCTCTCGCTCTGAAACGCTCATTTTTCACATAAGCCACTTTTCAGCCTTAGGCGACTGTACAGTGCTAAAACAGCCTCCAATCGCTCTGAAACGCTCATTTTTGACATAAGCCACTTTTCACCTTTAATGAATTAAATTCCAGGTAAAAACTCCTTTGCCATGAAGAAGATCCAAATTCAACCAGTTCAGGCTAGTAAACCTGTTTGAAAGACCTTTTTTCAGTGAAATGCAGCTTAGTGCAAAAACAGGCTGCTCTCGCTCTGAAACGCTCATTTTTCACATAAGCCACTTTTCAGCGCTAAAACAGCCTCCAATCGCTCTGAAACGCTCATTTTTGACATAAGCCACTTTTCACCTTTAATGAATGAAATTCCAGGTAAAAACTCCTTTGCCATGAAGAAGATCCAAATTCAACC
>NW_028175122.1:0-57946 GCF_965226575.1 Pagrus pagrus
TTTTTCATGAAAACGTCGGCCGATTTTTTCAATAGCTTCCAGGTCTTTGGACCGATTGACTCGAAATTTCTCCCAGACGTGGTCCTATACTGGCTGAACGAGACACAGCAGTCCCCGTTGGATTCGGGTGAAATTTGTATTTTTGGCGAATATTTTAGTGAGAGGGACAATGTTTCATGAGGCTGGCTTAAGGCTGAGGCTAGGGTTAGGGTTAGGGTTAGGGTTATGGGGCTAGGGTTAGGGTTATGGGGCTAGGGTTAGGGTTACGGTCGTCTTTTGACCGATTGACTCGAAATTGCACACGCATGTCCTCCTCACTGGTGGAATGAGGCTCGCCGGTTTTGGTTGGATTCCGGTGGAATTTGTATTTTTGGTGAATATTTTAAAGAAAAAAATGGCCTTTTTCATGAAAACGTCGGCCGATTTTTTCAATAGCTTCCAGGTCTTTGGACCGATTGACTCGAAATTTCTCCCAGACGTGGTCCTATACTGGCTGAACGAGACACAGCAGTCCCCGTTGGATTCGGGTGAAATTTGTATTTTTGGCGAATATTTTAGTGAGAGGGACAATGTTTCATGAGGCTGGCTTAAGGCTGAGGCTAGGGTTAGGGTTAGGGTTAGGGTTATGGGGCTAGGGTTAGGGTTATGGGGCTAGGGTTAGGGTTACGGTCGTCTTTTGACCGATTGACTCGAAATTGCACACGCATGTCCTCCTCACTGGTGGAATGAGGCTCGCCGGTTTTGGTTGGATTCCGGTGGAATTTGTATTTTTGGTGAATATTTTAAAGAAAAAAATGGCCTTTTTCATGAAAACGTCGGCCGATTTTTTCAATAGCTTCCAGGTCTTTGGACCGATTGACTCGAAATTTCTCCCAGACGTGGTCCTATACTGGCTGAACGAGACACAGCAGTCCCCGTTGGATTCGGGTGAAATTTGTATTTTTGGCGAATATTTTAGTGAGAGGGACAATGTTTCATGAGGCTGGCTTAAGGCTGAGGCTAGGGTTAGGGTTAGGGTTAGGGTTATGGGGCTAGGGTTAGGGTTATGGGGCTAGGGTTAGGGTTACGGTCGTCTTTTGACCGATTGACTCGAAATTGCACACGCATGTCCTCCTCACTGGTGGAATGAGGCTCGCCGGTTTTGGTTGGATTCCGGTGGAATTTGTATTTTTGGTGAATATTTTAAAGAAAAAAATGGCCTTTTTCATGAAAACGTCGGCCGATTTTTTCAATAGCTTCCAGGTCTTTGGACCGATTGACTCGAAATTTCTCCCAGACGTGGTCCTATACTGGCTGAACGAGACACAGCAGTCCCCGTTGGATTCGGGTGAAATTTGTATTTTTGGCGAATATTTTAGTGAGAGGGACAATGTTTCATGAGGCTGGCTTAAGGCTGAGGCTAGGGTTAGGGTTAGGGTTAGGGTTATGGGGCTAGGGTTAGGGTTATGGGGCTAGGGTTAGGGTTACGGTCGTCTTTTGACCGATTGACTCGAAATTGCACAGGCATGTCCTCCTCACTGGTGGAATGAGGCTCGCCGGTTTTGGTTGGATTCCGGTGGAATTTGTATTTTTGGTGAATATTTTAAAGAAAAAAATGGCCTTTTTCATGAAAACGTCGGCCGATTTTTTCAATAGCTTCCAGGTCTTTGGACCGATTGACTCGAAATTTCTCCCAGACGTGGTCCTATACTGGCTGAACGAGACACAGCAGTCCCCGTTGGATTCGGGTGAAATTTGTATTTTTGGCGAATATTTTAGTGAGAGGGACAATGTTTCATGAGGCTGGCTTAAGGCTGAGGCTAGGGTTAGGGTTAGGGTTAGGGTTATGGGGCTAGGGTTAGGGTTATGGGGCTAGGGTTAGGGTTACGGTCGTCTTTTGACCGATTGACTCGAAATTGCACACGCATGTCCTCCTCACTGGTGGAATGAGGCTCGCCGGTTTTGGTTGGATTCCGGTGGAATTTGTTTTTTTGGTGAATATTTTAAAGAAAAAAATGGCCTTTTTCATGAAAACGTCGGCCGATTTTTTCAATAGCTTCCAGGTCTTTGGACCGATTGACTCGAAATTTCTCCCAGACGTGGTCCTATACTGGCTGAACGAGACACAGCAGTCCCCGTTGGATTCGGGTGAAATTTGTATTTTTGGCGAATATTTTAGTGAGAGGGACAATGTTTCATGAGGCTGGCTTAAGGCTGAGGCTAGGGTTAGGGTTAGGGTTAGGGTTATGGGGCTAGGGTTAGGGTTATGGGGCTAGGGTTAGGGTTACGGTCGTCTTTTGACCGATTGACTCGAAATTGCACACGCATGTCCTCCTCACTGGTGGAATGAGGCTCGCCGGTTTTGGTTGGATTCCGGTGGAATTTGTATTTTTGGTGAATATTTTAAAGAAAAAAATGGCCTTTTTCATGAAAACGTCGGCCGATTTTTTCAATAGCTTCCAGGTCTTTGGACCGATTGACTCGAAATTTCTCCCAGACGTGGTCCTATACTGGCTGAACGAGACACAGCAGTCCCCGTTGGATTCGGGTGAAATTTGTATTTTTGGCGAATATTTTAGTGAGAGGGACAATGTTTCATGAGGCTGGCTTAAGGCTGAGGCTAGGGTTAGGGTTAGGGTTAGGGTTATGGGGCTAGGGTTAGGGTTATGGGGCTAGGGTTAGGGTTACGGTCGTCTTTTGACCGATTGACTCGAAATTGCACACGCATGTCCTCCTCACTGGTGGAATGAGGCTCGCCGGTTTTGGTTGGATTCCGGTGGAATTTGTATTTTTGGTGAATATTTTAAAGAAAAAAATGGCCTTTTTCATGAAAACGTCGGCCGATTTTTTCAATAGCTTCCAGGTCTTTGGACCGATTGACTCGAAATTTCTCCCAGACGTGGTCCTATACTGGCTGAACGAGACACAGCAGTCCCCGTTGGATTCGGGTGAAATTTGTATTTTTGGCGAATATTTTAGTGAGAGGGACAATGTTTCATGAGGCTGGCTTAAGGCTGAGGCTAGGGTTAGGGTTAGGGTTAGGGTTATGGGGCTAGGGTTAGGGTTATGGGGCTAGGGTTAGGGCTACGGTCGTCTTTTGACCGATTGACTCGAAATTGCACACGCATGTCCTCCTCACTGGTGGAATGAGGCTCGCCGGTTTTGGTTGGATTCCGGTGGAATTTGTATTTTTGGTGAATATTTTAAAGAAAAAAATGGCCTTTTTCATGAAAACGTCGGCCGATTTTTTCAATAGCTTCCAGGTCTTTGGACCGATTGACTCGAAATTTCTCCCAGACGTGGTCCTATACTGGCTGAACGAGACACAGCAGTCCCCGTTGGATTCGGGTGAAATTTGTATTTTTGGCGAATATTTTAGTGAGAGGGACAATGTTTCATGAGGCTGGCTTAAGGCTGAGGCTAGGGTTAGGGTTAGGGTTAGGGTTATGGGGCTAGGGTTAGGGTTACGGTCGTCTTTTGACCGATTGACTCGAAATTGCACACGCATGTCCTCCTCACTGGTGGAATGAGGCTCGCCGGTTTTGGTTGGATTCCGGTGGAATTTGTATTTTTGGTGAATATTTTAAAGAAAAAAATGGCCTTTTTCATGAAAACGTCGGCCGATTTTTTCAATAGCTTCCAGGTCTTTGGACCGATTGACTCGAAATTTCTCCCAGACGTGGTCCTATACTGGCTGAATGAGACACAGCAGTCCCCATTGGATTCGGGTGAAATTTGTATTTTTGGCGAATATTTTAAAGAAAAAATGGCCTTTTTCATGAAAACGTCGGCCGATTTTTTCAATAGCTTCCAGGTCTTTGGACCGATTGACTCGAAATTTCTCCCAGACGTGGTCCTATACTGGCTGAACGAGACACAGCAGTCCCCGTTGGATTCGGGTGAAATTTGTATTTTTGGCGAATATTTTAGTGAGAGGGACAATGTTTCATGAGGCTGGCTTAAGGCTGAGGCTAGGGTTAGGGTTAGGGTTAGGGTTATGGGGCTAGGGTTAGGGTTATGGGGCTAGGGTTAGGGTTACGGTCGTCTTTTGACCGATTGACTCGAAATTGCACACGCATGTCCTCCTCACTGGTGGAATGAGGCTCGCCGGTTTTGGTTGGATTCCGGTGGAATTTGTATTTTTGGTGAATATTTTAAAGAAAAAAATGGCCTTTTTCATGAAAACGTCGGCCGATTTTTTCAATAGCTTCCAGGTCTTTGGACCGATTGACTCGAAATTTCTCCCAGACGTGGTCCTATACTGGCTGAACGAGACACAGCAGTCCCCGTTGGATTCGGGTGAAATTTGTATTTTTGGCGAATATTTTAGTGAGAGGGACAATGTTTCATGAGGCTGGCTTAAGGCTGAGGCTAGGGTTAGGGTTAGGGTTAGGGTTATGGGGCTAGGGTTAGGGTTATGGGGCTAGGGTTAGGGTTACGGTCGTCTTTTGACCGATTGACTCGAAATTGCACACGCATGTCCTCCTCACTGGTGGAATGAGGCTCGCCGGTTTTGGTTGGATTCCGGTGGAATTTGTATTTTTGGTGAATATTTTAAAGAAAAAAATGGCCTTTTTCATGAAAACGTCGGCCGATTTTTTCAATAGCTTCCAGGTCTTTGGACCGATTGACTCGAAATTTCTCCCAGACGTGGTCCTATACTGGCTGAACGAGACACAGCAGTCCCCGTTGGATTCGGGTGAAATTTGTATTTTTGGCGAATATTTTAGTGAGAGGGACAATGTTTCATGAGGCTGGCTTAAGGCTGAGGCTAGGGTTAGGGTTAGGGTTAGGGTTATGGGGCTAGGGTTAGGGTTATGGGGCTAGGGTTAGGGTTACGGTCGTCTTTTGACCGATTGACTCGAAATTGCACACGCATGTCCTCCTCACTGGTGGAATGAGGCTCGCCGGTTTTGGTTGGATTCCGGTGGAATTTGTATTTTTGGTGAATATTTTAAAGAAAAAAATGGCCTTTTTCATGAAAACGTCGGCCGATTTTTTCAATAGCTTCCAGGTCTTTGGACCGATTGACTCGAAATTTCTCCCAGACGTGGTCCTATACTGGCTCAACGAGACACAGCAGTCCCCGTTGGATTCGGGTGAAATTTGTATTTTTGGCGAATATTTTAGTGAGAGGGACAATGTTTCATGAGGCTGGCTTAAGGCTGAGGCTAGGGTTAGGGTTAGGGTTAGGGTTATGGGGCTAGGGTTAGGGTTATGGGGCTAGGGTTAGGGTTACGGTCGTCTTTTGACCGATTGACTCGAAATTGCACACGCATGTCCTCCTCACTGGTGGAATGAGGCTCGCCGGTTTTGGTTGGATTCCGGTGGAATTTGTATTTTTGGTGAATATTTTAAAGAAAAAAATGGCCTTTTTCATGAAAACGTCGGCCGATTTTTTCAATAGCTTCCAGGTCTTTGGACCGATTGACTCGAAATTTCTCCCAGACGTGGTCCTATACTGGCTGAACGAGACACAGCAGTCCCCGTTGGATTCGGGTGAAATTTGTATTTTTGGCGAATATTTTAGTGAGAGGGACAATGTTTCATGAGGCTGGCTTAAGGCTGAGGCTAGGGTTAGGGTTAGGGTTAGGGTTATGGGGCTAGGGTTAGGGTTATGGGGCTAGGGTTAGGGTTACGGTCGTCTTTTGACCGATTGACTCGAAATTGCACACGCATGTCCTCCTCACTGGTGGAATGAGGCTCGCCGGTTTTGGTTGGATTCCGGTGGAATTTGTATTTTTGGTGAATATTTTAAAGAAAAAAATGGCCTTTTTCATGAAAACGTCGGCCGATTTTTTCAATAGCTTCCAGGTCTTTGGACCGATTGACTCGAAATTTCTCCCAGACGTGGTCCTATACTGGCTGAACGAGACACAGCAGTCCCCGTTGGATTCGGGTGAAATTTGTATTTTTGGCGAATATTTTAGTGAGAGGGACAATGTTTCATGAGGCTGGCTTAAGGCTGAGGCTAGGGTTAGGGTTAGGGTTAGGGTTATGGGGCTAGGGTTAGGGTTATGGGGCTAGGGTTAGGGTTACGGTCGTCTTTTGACCGATTGACTCGAAATTGCACACGCATGTCCTCCTCACTGGTGGAATGAGGCTCGCCGGTTTTGGTTGGATTCCGGTGGAATTTGTTTTTTTGGTGAATATTTTAAAGAAAAAAATGGCCTTTTTCATGAAAACGTCGGCCGATTTTTTCAATAGCTTCCAGGTCTTTGGACCGATTGACTCGAAATTTCTCCCAGACGTGGTCCTATACTGGCTGAACGAGACACAGCAGTCCCCGTTGGATTCGGGTGAAATTTGTATTTTTGGCGAATATTTTAGTGAGAGGGACAATGTTTCATGAGGCTGGCTTAAGGCTGAGGCTAGGGTTAGGGTTAGGGTTAGGGTTACGGGGCTAGGGTTAGGGTTATGGGGCTAGGGTTAGGGTTACGGTCGTCTTTTGACCGATTGACTCGAAATTGCACACGCATGTCCTCCTCACTGGTGGAATGAGGCTCGCCGGTTTTGGTTGGATTCCGGTGGAATTTGTATTTTTGGTGAATATTTTAAAGAAAAAAATGGCCTTTTTCATGAAAACGTCGGCCGATTTTTTCAATAGCTTCCAGGTCTTTGGACCGATTGACTCGAAATTTCTCCCAGACGTGGTCCTATACTGGCTGAACGAGACACAGCAGTCCCCGTTGGATTCGGGTGAAATTTGTATTTTTGGCGAATATTTTAGTGAGAGGGACAATGTTTCATGAGGCTGGCTTAAGGCTGAGGCTAGGGTTAGGGTTAGGGTTAGGGTTATGGGGCTAGGGTTAGGGTTATGGGGCTAGGGTTAGGGTTACGGTCGTCTTTTGACCGATTGACTCGAAATTGCACACGCATGTCCTCCTCACTGGTGGAATGAGGCTCGCCGGTTTTGGTTGGATTCCGGTGGAATTTGTTTTTTTGGTGAATATTTTAAAGAAAAAAATGGCCTTTTTCATGAAAACGTCGGCCGATTTTTTCAATAGCTTCCAGGTCTTTGGACCGATTGACTCGAAATTTCTCCCAGACGTGGTCCTATACTGGCTGAACGAGACACAGCAGTCCCCGTTGGATTCGGGTGAAATTTGTATTTTTGGCGAATATTTTAGTGAGAGGGACAATGTTTCATGAGGCTGGCTTAAGGCTGAGGCTAGGGTTAGGGTTATGGGGCTAGGGTTAGGGTTACGGTCGTCTTTTGACCGATTGACTCGAAATTGCACACGCATGTCCTCCTCACTGGTGGAATGAGGCTCGCCGGTTTTGGTTGGATTCCGGTGGAATTTGTATTTTTGGTGAATATTTTAAAGAAAAAAATGGCCTTTTTCATGAAAACGTCGGCCGATTTTTTCAATAGCTTCCAGGTCTTTGGACCGATTGACTCGAAATTTCTCCCAGACGTGGTCCTATACTGGCTGAATGAGACACAGCAGTCCCCATTGGATTCGGGTGAAATTTGTATTTTTGGCGAATATTTTAAAGAAAAAATGGCCTTTTTCATGAAAACGTCGGCCGATTTTTTCAATAGCTTCCAGGTCTTTGGACCGATTGACTCGAAATTTCTCCCAGACGTGGTCCTATACTGGCTGAACGAGACACAGCAGTCCCCGTTGGATTCGGGTGAAATTTGTATTTTTGGCGAATATTTTAGTGAGAGGGACAATGTTTCATGAGGCTGGCTTAAGGCTGAGGCTAGGGTTAGGGTTAGGGTTAGGGTTATGGGGCTAGGGTTAGGGTTACGGTCGTCTTTTGACCGATTGACTCGAAATTGCACACGCATGTCCTCCTCACTGGTGGAATGAGGCTCGCCGGTTTTGGTTGGATTCCGGTGGAATTTGTATTTTTGGTGAATATTTTAAAGAAAAAAATGGCCTTTTTCATGAAAACGTCGGCCGATTTTTTCAATAGCTTCCAGGTCTTTGGACCGATTGACTCGAAATTTCTCCCAGACGTGGTCCTATACTGGCTGAATGAGACACAGCAGTCCCCATTGGATTCGGGTGAAATTTGTATTTTTGGCGAATATTTTAAAGAAAAAATGGCCTTTTTCATGAAAACGTCGGCCGATTTTTTCAATAGCTTCCAGGTCTTTGGACCGATTGACTCGAAATTTCTCCCAGACGTGGTCCTATACTGGCTGAACGAGACACAGCAGTCCCCGTTGGATTCGGGTGAAATTTGTATTTTTGGCGAATATTTTAGTGAGAGGGACAATGTTTCATGAGGCTGGCTTAAGGCTGAGGCTAGGGTTAGGGTTAGGGTTAGGGTTATGGGGCTAGGGTTAGGGTTATGGGGCTAGGGTTAGGGTTACGGTCGTCTTTTGACCGATTGACTCGAAATTGCACACGCATGTCCTCCTCACTGGTGGAATGAGGCTCGCCGGTTTTGGTTGGATTCCGGTGGAATTTGTATTTTTGGTGAATATTTTAAAGAAAAAAATGGCCTTTTTCATGAAAACGTCGGCCGATTTTTTCAATAGCTTCCAGGTCTTTGGACCGATTGACTCGAAATTTCTCCCAGACGTGGTCCTATACTGGCTGAACGAGACACAGCAGTCCCCGTTGGATTCGGGTGAAATTTGTATTTTTGGCGAATATTTTAGTGAGAGGGACAATGTTTCATGAGGCTGGCTTAAGGCTGAGGCTAGGGTTAGGGTTAGGGTTAGGGTTATGGGGCTAGGGTTAGGGTTATGGGGCTAGGGTTAGGGTTACGGTCGTCTTTTGACCGATTGACTCGAAATTGCACACGCATGTCCTCCTCACTGGTGGAATGAGGCTCGCCGGTTTTGGTTGGATTCCGGTGGAATTTGTATTTTTGGTGAATATTTTAAAGAAAAAAATGGCCTTTTTCATGAAAACGTCGGCCGATTTTTTCAATAGCTTCCAGGTCTTTGGACCGATTGACTCGAAATTTCTCCCAGACGTGGTCCTATACTGGCTGAACGAGACACAGCAGTCCCCGTTGGATTCGGGTGAAATTTGTATTTTTGGCGAATATTTTAGTGAGAGGGACAATGTTTCATGAGGCTGGCTTAAGGCTGAGGCTAGGGTTAGGGTTAGGGTTAGGGTTATGGGGCTAGGGTTAGGGTTATGGGGCTAGGGTTAGGGTTACGGTCGTCTTTTGACCGATTGACTCGAAATTGCACACGCATGTCCTCCTCACTGGTGGAATGAGGCTCGCCGGTTTTGGTTGGATTCCGGTGGAATTTGTATTTTTGGTGAATATTTTAAAGAAAAAAATGGCCTTTTTCATGAAAACGTCGGCCGATTTTTTCAATAGCTTCCAGGTCTTTGGACCGATTGACTCGAAATTTCTCCCAGACGTGGTCCTATACTGGCTCAACGAGACACAGCAGTCCCCGTTGGATTCGGGTGAAATTTGTATTTTTGGCGAATATTTTAGTGAGAGGGACAATGTTTCATGAGGCTGGCTTAAGGCTGAGGCTAGGGTTAGGGTTAGGGTTAGGGTTATGGGGCTAGGGTTAGGGTTATGGGGCTAGGGTTAGGGTTACGGTCGTCTTTTGACCGATTGACTCGAAATTGCACACGCATGTCCTCCTCACTGGTGGAATGAGGCTCGCCGGTTTTGGTTGGATTCCGGTGGAATTTGTATTTTTGGTGAATATTTTAAAGAAAAAAATGGCCTTTTTCATGAAAACGTCGGCCGATTTTTTCAATAGCTTCCAGGTCTTTGGACCGATTGACTCGAAATTTCTCCCAGACGTGGTCCTATACTGGCTGAACGAGACACAGCAGTCCCCGTTGGATTCGGGTGAAATTTGTATTTTTGGCGAATATTTTAGTGAGAGGGACAATGTTTCATGAGGCTGGCTTAAGGCTGAGGCTAGGGTTAGGGTTAGGGTTAGGGTTATGGGGCTAGGGTTAGGGTTATGGGGCTAGGGTTAGGGTTACGGTCGTCTTTTGACCGATTGACTCGAAATTGCACACGCATGTCCTCCTCACTGGTGGAATGAGGCTCGCCGGTTTTGGTTGGATTCCGGTGGAATTTGTATTTTTGGTGAATATTTTAAAGAAAAAAATGGCCTTTTTCATGAAAACGTCGGCCGATTTTTTCAATAGCTTCCAGGTCTTTGGACCGATTGACTCGAAATTTCTCCCAGACGTGGTCCTATACTGGCTGAACGAGACACAGCAGTCCCCGTTGGATTCGGGTGAAATTTGTATTTTTGGCGAATATTTTAGTGAGAGGGACAATGTTTCATGAGGCTGGCTTAAGGCTGAGGCTAGGGTTAGGGTTAGGGTTAGGGTTATGGGGCTAGGGTTAGGGTTATGGGGCTAGGGTTAGGGTTACGGTCGTCTTTTGACCGATTGACTCGAAATTGCACACGCATGTCCTCCTCACTGGTGGAATGAGGCTCGCCGGTTTTGGTTGGATTCCGGTGGAATTTGTTTTTTTGGTGAATATTTTAAAGAAAAAAATGGCCTTTTTCATGAAAACGTCGGCCGATTTTTTCAATAGCTTCCAGGTCTTTGGACCGATTGACTCGAAATTTCTCCCAGACGTGGTCCTATACTGGCTGAACGAGACACAGCAGTCCCCGTTGGATTCGGGTGAAATTTGTATTTTTGGCGAATATTTTAGTGAGAGGGACAATGTTTCATGAGGCTGGCTTAAGGCTGAGGCTAGGGTTAGGGTTAGGGTTAGGGTTACGGGGCTAGGGTTAGGGTTATGGGGCTAGGGTTAGGGTTACGGTCGTCTTTTGACCGATTGACTCGAAATTGCACACGCATGTCCTCCTCACTGGTGGAATGAGGCTCGCCGGTTTTGGTTGGATTCCGGTGGAATTTGTATTTTTGGTGAATATTTTAAAGAAAAAAATGGCCTTTTTCATGAAAACGTCGGCCGATTTTTTCAATAGCTTCCAGGTCTTTGGACCGATTGACTCGAAATTTCTCCCAGACGTGGTCCTATACTGGCTGAACGAGACACAGCAGTCCCCGTTGGATTCGGGTGAAATTTGTATTTTTGGCGAATATTTTAGTGAGAGGGACAATGTTTCATGAGGCTGGCTTAAGGCTGAGGCTAGGGTTAGGGTTAGGGTTAGGGTTATGGGGCTAGGGTTAGGGTTATGGGGCTAGGGTTAGGGTTACGGTCGTCTTTTGACCGATTGACTCGAAATTGCACACGCATGTCCTCCTCACTGGTGGAATGAGGCTCGCCGGTTTTGGTTGGATTCCGGTGGAATTTGTTTTTTTGGTGAATATTTTAAAGAAAAAAATGGCCTTTTTCATGAAAACGTCGGCCGATTTTTTCAATAGCTTCCAGGTCTTTGGACCGATTGACTCGAAATTTCTCCCAGACGTGGTCCTATACTGGCTGAACGAGACACAGCAGTCCCCGTTGGATTCGGGTGAAATTTGTATTTTTGGCGAATATTTTAGTGAGAGGGACAATGTTTCATGAGGCTGGCTTAAGGCTGAGGCTAGGGTTAGGGTTAGGGTTAGGGTTATGGGGCTAGGGTTAGGGTTATGGGGCTAGGGTTAGGGTTACGGTCGTCTTTTGACCGATTGACTCGAAATTGCACACGCATGTCCTCCTCACTGGTGGAATGAGGCTCGCCGGTTTTGGTTGGATTCCGGTGGAATTTGTATTTTTGGTGAATATTTTAAAGAAAAAAATGGCCTTTTTCATGAAAACGTCGGCCGATTTTTTCAATAGCTTCCAGGTCTTTGGACCGATTGACTCGAAATTTCTCCCAGACGTGGTCCTATACTGGCTGAACGAGACACAGCAGTCCCCGTTGGATTCGGGTGAAATTTGTATTTTTGGCGAATATTTTAGTGAGAGGGACAATGTTTCATGAGGCTGGCTTAAGGCTGAGGCTAGGGTTAGGGTTAGGGTTAGGGTTATGGGGCTAGGGTTAGGGTTATGGGGCTAGGGTTAGGGTTACGGTCGTCTTTTGACCGATTGACTCGAAATTGCACACGCATGTCCTCCTCACTGGTGGAATGAGGCTCGCCGGTTTTGGTTGGATTCCGGTGGAATTTGTATTTTTGGTGAATATTTTAAAGAAAAAAATGGCCTTTTTCATGAAAACGTCGGCCGATTTTTTCAATAGCTTCCAGGTCTTTGGACCGATTGACTCGAAATTTCTCCCAGACGTGGTCCTATACTGGCTGAACGAGACACAGCAGTCCCCGTTGGATTCGGGTGAAATTTGTATTTTTGGCGAATATTTTAGTGAGAGGGACAATGTTTCATGAGGCTGGCTTAAGGCTGAGGCTAGGGTTAGGGTTAGGGTTAGGGTTATGGGGCTAGGGTTAGGGTTATGGGGCTAGGGTTAGGGTTACGGTCGTCTTTTGACCGATTGACTCGAAATTGCACACGCATGTCCTCCTCACTGGTTGAATGAGGCTCGCCGGTTTTGGTTGGATTCCGGTGGAATTTGTATTTTTGGTGAATATTTTAAAGAAAAAAATGGCCTTTTTCATGAAAACGTCGGCCGATTTTTTCAATAGCTTCCAGGTCTTTGGACCGATTGACTCGAAATTTCTCCCAGACGTGGTCCTATACTGGCTGAACGAGACACAGCAGTCCCCGTTGGATTCGGGTGAAATTTGTATTTTTGGCGAATATTTTAGTGAGAGGGACAATGTTTCATGAGGCTGGCTTAAGGCTGAGGCTAGGGTTAGGGTTAGGGTTAGGGTTATGGGGCTAGGGTTAGGGTTATGGGGCTAGGGTTAGGGTTACGGTCGTCTTTTGACCGATTGACTCGAAATTGCACACGCATGTCCTCCTCACTGGTGGAATGAGGCTCGCCGGTTTTGGTTGGATTCCGGTGGAATTTGTATTTTTGGTGAATATTTTAAAGAAAAAAATGGCCTTTTTCATGAAAACGTCGGCCGATTTTTTCAATAGCTTCCAGGTCTTTGGACCGATTGACTCGAAATTTCTCCCAGACGTGGTCCTATACTGGCTGAACGAGACACAGCAGTCCCCGTTGGATTCGGGTGAAATTTGTATTTTTGGCGAATATTTTAGTGAGAGGGACAATGTTTCATGAGGCTGGCTTAAGGCTGAGGCTAGGGTTAGGGTTAGGGTTAGGGTTATGGGGCTAGGGTTAGGGTTATGGGGCTAGGGTTAGGGTTACGGTCGTCTTTTGACCGATTGACTCGAAATTGCACACGCATGTCCTCCTCACTGGTGGAATGAGGCTCGCCGGTTTTGGTTGGATTCCGGTGGAATTTGTATTTTTGGTGAATATTTTAAAGTAAAAAATGGCCTTTTTCATGAAAACGTCGGCCGATTTTTTCAATAGCTTCCAGGTCTTTGGACCGATTGACTCGAAATTTCTCCCAGACGTGGTCCTATACTGGCTGAACGAGACACAGCAGTCCCCGTTGGATTCGGGTGAAATTTGTATTTTTGGCGAATATTTTAGTGAGAGGGACAATGTTTCATGAGGCTGGCTTAAGGCTGAGGCTAGGGTTAGGGTTAGGGTTAGGGTTATGGGGCTAGGGTTAGGGTTATGGGGCTAGGGTTAGGGTTACGGTCGTCTTTTGACCGATTGACTCGAAATTGCACACGCATGTCCTCCTCACTGGTGGAATGAGGCTCGCCGGTTTTGGTTGGATTCCGGTGGAATTTGTATTTTTGGTGAATATTTTAAAGAAAAAAATGGCCTTTTTCATGAAAACGTCGGCCGATTTTTTCAATAGCTTCCAGGTCTTTGGACCGATTGACTCGAAATTTCTCCCAGACGTGGTCCTATACTGGCTGAACGAGACACAGCAGTCCCCGTTGGATTCGGGTGAAATTTGTATTTTTGGCGAATATTTTAGTGAGAGGGACAATGTTTCATGAGGCTGGCTTAAGGCTGAGGCTAGGGTTAGGGTTAGGGTTAGGGTTATGGGGCTAGGGTTAGGGTTATGGGGCTAGGGTTAGGGTTACGGTCGTCTTTTGACCGATTGACTCGAAATTGCACACGCATGTCCTCCTCACTGGTGGAATGAGGCTCGCCAGTTTTGGTTGGATTCCGGTGGAATTTGTATTTTTGGTGAATATTTTAAAGAAAAAAATGGCCTTTTTCATGAAAACGTCGGCCGATTTTTTCAATAGCTTCCAGGTCTTTGGACCGATTGACTCGAAATTTCTCCCAGACGTGGTCCTATACTGGCTGAACGAGACACAGCAGTCCCCGTTGGATTCGGGTGAAATTTGTATTTTTGGCGAATATTTTAAAGAAAAAATGGCCTTTTTCATGAAAACGTCGGCCAATTTTTTCAATAGCTTCCAGGTCTTTGGACCGATTGACTCGAAATTTCTCCCAGACGTGGTCCTATACTGGCTGAACGAGACACAGCAGTCCCCGTTGGATTCGGGTGAAATTTGTATTTTTGGCGAATATTTTAAAGAAAAAATGGCCTTTTTCATGAAAACGTCGGCCAATTTTTTCAATAGCTTCCAGGTCTTTGGACCGATTGACTCGAAATTTCTCCCAGACGTGGTCCAATACTGGCTGAACGAGACACAGCAGTCCCCGTTGGATTCGGGTGAAATTTGTATTTTTGGCGAATATTTTAGTGAGAGGGACAATGTTTCATGAGGCTGGCTTAAGGCTGAGGCTAGGGTTAGGGTTAGGGTTAGGGTTATGGGGCTAGGGTTAGGGTTACGGTCGTCTTTTGACCGATTGACTCGAAATTGCACACGCATGTCCTCCTCACTGGTGGAATGAGGCTCGCCGGTTTTGGTTGGATTCCGGTGGAATTTGTATTTTTGGTGAATATTTTAAAGAAAAAAATGGCCTTTTTCATGAAAACGTCGGCCGATTTTTTCAATAGCTTCCAGGTCTTTGGACCGATTGACTCGAAATTTCTCCCAGACGTGGTCCTATACTGGCTGAACGAGACACAGCAGTCCCCGTTGGATTCGGGTGAAATTTGTATTTTTGGCGAATATTTTAGTGAGAGGGACAATGTTTCATGAGGCTGGCTTAAGGCTGAGGCTAGGGTTAGGGTTAGGGTTAGGGTTATGGGGCTAGGGTTAGGGTTATGGGGCTAGGGTTAGGGTTACGGTCGTCTTTTGACCGATTGACTCGAAATTGCACACGCATGTCCTCCTCACTGGTGGAATGAGGCTCGCCGGTTTTGGTTGGATTCCGGTGGAATTTGTATTTTTGGTGAATATTTTAAAGTAAAAAATGGCCTTTTTCATGAAAACGTCGGCCGATTTTTTCAATAGCTTCCAGGTCTTTGGACCGATTGACTCGAAATTTCTCCCAGACGTGGTCCTATACTGGCTGAACGAGACACAGCAGTCCCCGTTGGATTCGGGTGAAATTTGTATTTTTGGCGAATATTTTAGTGAGAGGGACAATGTTTCATGAGGCTGGCTTAAGGCTGAGGCTAGGGTTAGGGTTAGGGTTAGGGTTATGGGGCTAGGGTTAGGGTTATGGGGCTAGGGTTAGGGTTACGGTCGTCTTTTGACCGATTGACTCGAAATTGCACACGCATGTCCTCCTCACTGGTGGAATGAGGCTCGCCGGTTTTGGTTGGATTCCGGTGGAATTTGTATTTTTGGTGAATATTTTAAAGAAAAAAATGGCCTTTTTCATGAAAACGTCGGCCGATTTTTTCAATAGCTTCCAGGTCTTTGGACCGATTGACTCGAAATTTCTCCCAGACGTGGTCCTATACTGGCTGAACGAGACACAGCAGTCCCCGTTGGATTCGGGTGAAATTTGTATTTTTGGCGAATATTTTAGTGAGAGGGACAATGTTTCATGAGGCTGGCTTAAGGCTGAGGCTAGGGTTAGGGTTAGGGTTAGGGTTATGGGGCTAGGGTTAGGGTTATGGGGCTAGGGTTAGGGTTACGGTCGTCTTTTGACCGATTGACTCGAAATTGCACACGCATGTCCTCCTCACTGGTGGAATGAGGCTCGCCAGTTTTGGTTGGATTCCGGTGGAATTTGTATTTTTGGTGAATATTTTAAAGAAAAAAATGGCCTTTTTCATGAAAACGTCGGCCGATTTTTTCAATAGCTTCCAGGTCTTTGGACCGATTGACTCGAAATTTCTCCCAGACGTGGTCCTATACTGGCTGAACGAGACACAGCAGTCCCCGTTGGATTCGGGTGAAATTTGTATTTTTGGCGAATATTTTAAAGAAAAAATGGCCTTTTTCATGAAAACGTCGGCCAATTTTTTCAATAGCTTCCAGGTCTTTGGACCGATTGACTCGAAATTTCTCCCAGACGTGGTCCTATACTGGCTGAACGAGACACAGCAGTCCCCGTTGGATTCGGGTGAAATTTGTATTTTTGGCGAATATTTTAAAGAAAAAATGGCCTTTTTCATGAAAACGTCGGCCAATTTTTTCAATAGCTTCCAGGTCTTTGGACCGATTGACTCGAAATTTCTCCCAGACGTGGTCCAATACTGGCTGAACGAGACACAGCAGTCCCCGTTGGATTCGGGTGAAATTTGTATTTTTGGCGAATATTTTAGTGAGAGGGACAATGTTTCATGAGGCTGGCTTAAGGCTGAGGCTAGGGTTAGGGTTAGGGTTAGGGTTATGGGGCTAGGGTTAGGGTTACGGTCGTCTTTTGACCGATTGACTCGAAATTGCACACGCATGTCCTCCTCACTGGTGGAATGAGGCTCGCCGGTTTTGGTTGGATTCCGGTGGAATTTGTATTTTTGGTGAATATTTTAAAGAAAAAAATGGCCTTTTTCATGAAAACGTCGGCCGATTTTTTCAATAGCTTCCAGGTCTTTGGACCGATTGACTCGAAATTTCTCCCAGACGTGGTCCTATACTGGCTGAACGAGACACAGCAGTCCCCGTTGGATTCGGGTGAAATTTGTATTTTTGGCGAATATTTTAGTGAGAGGGACAATGTTTCATGAGGCTGGCTTAAGGCTGAGGCTAGGGTTAGGGTTAGGGTTAGGGTTATGGGGCTAGGGTTAGGGTTACGGTCGTCTTTTGACCGATTGACTCGAAATTGCACACGCATGTCCTCCTCACTGGTGGAATGAGGCTCGCCGGTTTTGGTTGGATTCCGGTGGAATTTGTATTTTTGGTGAATATTTTAAAGAAAAAAATGGCCTTTTTCATGAAAACGTCGGCCGATTTTTTCAATAGCTTCCAGGTCTTTGGACCGATTGACTCGAAATTTCTCCCAGACGTGGTCCTATACTGGCTGAATGAGACACAGCAGTCCCCATTGGATTCGGGTGAAATTTGTATTTTTGGCGAATATTTTAAAGAAAAAATGGCCTTTTTCATGAAAACGTCGGCCGATTTTTTCAATAGCTTCCAGGTCTTTGGACCGATTGACTCGAAATTTCTCCCAGACGTGGTCCTATACTGGCTGAACGAGACACAGCAGTCCCCGTTGGATTCGGGTGAAATTTGTATTTTTGGCGAATATTTTAGTGAGAGGGACAATGTTTCATGAGGCTGGCTTAAGGCTGAGGCTAGGGTTAGGGTTAGGGTTAGGGTTATGGGGCTAGGGTTAGGGTTATGGGGCTAGGGTTAGGGTTACGGTCGTCTTTTGACCGATTGACTCGAAATTGCACACGCATGTCCTCCTCACTGGTGGAATGAGGCTC
Source organism: Pagrus pagrus (assembly GCF_965226575.1). Lineage (NCBI taxonomy): Eukaryota > Metazoa > Chordata > Actinopteri > Spariformes > Sparidae > Pagrus > Pagrus pagrus. Next base: position 17,571 of record NW_028175122.1, read on the forward strand.
GCCGGTTTTGGTTGGATTCCGGTGGAATTTGTATTTTTGGTGAATATTTTAAAGAAAAAAATGGCCTTTTTCATGAAAACGTCGGCCGATTTTTTCAATAGCTTCCAGGTCTTTGGACCGATTGACTCGAAATTTCTCCCAGACGTGGTCCTATACTGGCTGAACGAGACACAGCAGTCCCCGTTGGATTCGGGTGAAATTTGTATTTTTGGCGAATATTTTAGTGAGAGGGACAATGTTTCATGAGGCTGGCTTAAGGCTGAGGCTAGGGTTAGGGTTAGGGTTAGGGTTATGGGGCTAGGGTTAGGGTTACGGTCGTCTTTTGACCGATTGACTCGAAATTGCACACGCATGTCCTCCTCACTGGTGGAATGAGGCTCGCCGGTTTTGGTTGGATTCCGGTGGAATTTGTATTTTTGGTGAATATTTTAAAGAAAAAAATGGCCTTTTTCATGAAAACGTCGGCCGATTTTTTCAATAGCTTCCAGGTCTTTGGACCGATTGACTCGAAATTTCTCCCAGACGTGGTCCTATACTGGCTGAATGAGACACAGCAGTCCCCATTGGATTCGGGTGAAATTTGTATTTTTGGCGAATATTTTAAAGAAAAAATGGCCTTTTTCATGAAAACGTCGGCCGATTTTTTCAATAGCTTCCAGGTCTTTGGACCGATTGACTCGAAATTTCTCCCAGACGTGGTCCTATACTGGCTGAACGAGACACAGCAGTCCCCGTTGGATTCGGGTGAAATTTGTATTTTTGGCGAATATTTTAGTGAGAGGGACAATGTTTCATGAGGCTGGCTTAAGGCTGAGGCTAGGGTTAGGGTTAGGGTTAGGGTTATGGGGCTAGGGTTAGGGTTATGGGGCTAGGGTTAGGGTTACGGTCGTCTTTTGACCGATTGACTCGAAATTGCACACGCATGTCCTCCTCACTGGTGGAATGAGGCTCGCTGGTTTTGGTTGGATTCCGGTGGAATTTGTATTTTTGGTGAATATTTTAAAGAAAAAAATGGCCTTTTTCATGAAAACGTCAGCCGATTTTTTCAATAGCTTCCAGGTCTTTGGACCGATTGACTCGAAATTTCTCCCAGACGTGGTCCTATACTGGCTGAACGAGACACAGCAGTCCCCGTTGGATTCGGGTGAAATTTGTATTTTTGGCGAATATTTTAGTGAGAGGGACAATGTTTCATGAGGCTGGCTTAAGGCTGAGGCTAGGGTTAGGGTTAGGGTTAGGGTTATGGGGCTAGGGTTAGGGTTATGGGGCTAGGGTTAGGGTTACGGTCGTCTTTTGACCGATTGACTCGAAATTGCACACGCATGTCCTCCTCACTGGTGGAATGAGGCTCGCCGGTTTTGGTTGGATTCCGGTGGAATTTGTATTTTTGGTGAATATTTTAAAGAAAAAAATGGCCTTTTTCATGAAAACGTCGGCCGATTTTTTCAATAGCTTCCAGGTCTTTGGACCGATTGACTCGAAATTTCTCCCAGACGTGGTCCTATACTGGCTGAACGAGACACAGCAGTCCCCGTTGGATTCGGGTGAAATTTGTATTTTTGGCGAATATTTTAGTGAGAGGGACAATGTTTCATGAGGCTGGCTTAAGGCTGAGGCTAGGGTTAGGGTTAGGGTTAGGGTTATGGGGCTAGGGTTAGGGTTACGGTCGTCTTTTGACCGATTGACTCGAAATTGCACACGCATGTCCTCCTCACTGGTGGAATGAGGCTCGCCGGTTTTGGTTGGATTCCGGTGGAATTTGTATTTTTGGTGAATATTTTAAAGAAAAAAATGGCCTTTTTCATGAAAACGTCAGCCGATTTTTTCAATAGCTTCCAGGTCTTTGGACCGATTGACTCGAAATTTCTCCCAGACGTGGTCCTATACTGGCTGAACGAGACACAGCAGTCCCCGTTGGATTCGGGTGAAATTTGTATTTTTGGCGAATATTTTAGTGAGAGGGACAATGTTTCATGAGGCTGGCTTAAGGCTGAGGCTAGGGTTAGGGTTAGGGTTAGGGTTATGGGGCTAGGGTTAGGGTTATGGGGCTAGGGTTAGGGTTACGGTCGTCTTTTGACCGATTGACTCGAAATTGCACACGCATGTCCTCCTCACTGGTGGAATGAGGCTCGCCGGTTTTGGTTGGATTCCGGTGGAATTTGTATTTTTGGTGAATATTTTAAAGAAAAAAATGGCCTTTTTCATGAAAACGTCGGCCGATTTTTTCAATAGCTTCCAGGTCTTTGGACCGATTGACTCGAAATTTCTCCCAGACGTGGTCCTATACTGGCTGAACGAGACACAGCAGTCCCCGTTGGATTCGGGTGAAATTTGTATTTTTGGCGAATATTTTAGTGAGAGGGACAATGTTTCATGAGGCTGGCTTAAGGCTGAGGCTAGGGTTAGGGTTAGGGTTAGGGTTATGGGGCTAGGGTTAGGGTTACGGTCGTCTTTTGACCGATTGACTCGAAATTGCACACGCATGTCCTCCTCACTGGTTGAATGAGGCTCGCCGGTTTTGGTTGGATTCCGGTGGAATTTGTATTTTTGGTGAATATTTTAAAGAAAAAAATGGCCTTTTTCATGAAAACGTCGGCCGATTTTTTCAATAGCTTCCAGGTCTTTGGACCGATTGACTCGAAATTTCTCCCAGACGTGGTCCTATACTGGCTGAACGAGACACAGCAGTCCCCGTTGGATTCGGGTGAAATTTGTATTTTTGGCGAATATTTTAGTGAGAGGGACAATGTTTCATGAGGCTGGCTTAAGGCTGAGGCTAGGGTTAGGGTTAGGGTTAGGGTTATGGGGCTAGGGTTAGGGTTATGGGGCTAGGGTTAGGGTTACGGTCGTCTTTTGACCGATTGACTCGAAATTGCACACGCATGTCCTCCTCACTGGTGGAATGAGGCTCGCCGGTTTTGGTTGGATTCCGGTGGAATTTGTATTTTTGGTGAATATTTTAAAGAAAAAAATGGCCTTTTTCATGAAAACGTCGGCCGATTTTTTCAATAGCTTCCAGGTCTTTGGACCGATTGACTCGAAATTTCTCCCAGACGTGGTCCTATACTGGCTGAACGAGACACAGCAGTCCCCGTTGGATTCGGGTGAAATTTGTATTTTTGGCGAATATTTTAGTGAGAGGGACAATGTTTCATGAGGCTGGCTTAAGGCTGAGGCTAGGGTTAGGGTTAGGGTTAGGGTTATGGGGCTAGGGTTAGGGTTATGGGGCTAGGGTTAGGGTTACGGTCGTCTTTTGACCGATTGACTCGAAATTGCACACGCATGTCCTCCTCACTGGTGGAATGAGGCTCGCCGGTTTTGGTTGGATTCCGGTGGAATTTGTATTTTTGGTGAATATTTTAAAGTAAAAAATGGCCTTTTTCATGAAAACGTCGGCCGATTTTTTCAATAGCTTCCAGGTCTTTGGACCGATTGACTCGAAATTTCTCCCAGACGTGGTCCTATACTGGCTGAACGAGACACAGCAGTCCCCGTTGGATTCGGGTGAAATTTGTATTTTTGGCGAATATTTTAGTGAGAGGGACAATGTTTCATGAGGCTGGCTTAAGGCTGAGGCTAGGGTTAGGGTTAGGGTTAGGGTTATGGGGCTAGGGTTAGGGTTATGGGGCTAGGGTTAGGGTTACGGTCGTCTTTTGACCGATTGACTCGAAATTGCACACGCATGTCCTCCTCACTGGTGGAATGAGGCTCGCCGGTTTTGGTTGGATTCCGGTGGAATTTGTATTTTTGGTGAATATTTTAAAGAAAAAAATGGCCTTTTTCATGAAAACGTCGGCCGATTTTTTCAATAGCTTCCAGGTCTTTGGACCGATTGACTCGAAATTTCTCCCAGACGTGGTCCTATACTGGCTGAACGAGACACAGCAGTCCCCGTTGGATTCGGGTGAAATTTGTATTTTTGGCGAATATTTTAGTGAGAGGGACAATGTTTCATGAGGCTGGCTTAAGGCTGAGGCTAGGGTTAGGGTTAGGGTTAGGGTTATGGGGCTAGGGTTAGGGTTATGGGGCTAGGGTTAGGGTTACGGTCGTCTTTTGACCGATTGACTCGAAATTGCACACGCATGTCCTCCTCACTGGTGGAATGAGGCTCGCCAGTTTTGGTTGGATTCCGGTGGAATTTGTATTTTTGGTGAATATTTTAAAGAAAAAAATGGCCTTTTTCATGAAAACGTCGGCCGATTTTTTCAATAGCTTCCAGGTCTTTGGACCGATTGACTCGAAATTTCTCCCAGACGTGGTCCTATACTGGCTGAACGAGACACAGCAGTCCCCGTTGGATTCGGGTGAAATTTGTATTTTTGGCGAATATTTTAAAGAAAAAATGGCCTTTTTCATGAAAACGTCGGCCAATTTTTTCAATAGCTTCCAGGTCTTTGGACCGATTGACTCGAAATTTCTCCCAGACGTGGTCCTATACTGGCTGAACGAGACACAGCAGTCCCCGTTGGATTCGGGTGAAATTTGTATTTTTGGCGAATATTTTAAAGAAAAAATGGCCTTTTTCATGAAAACGTCGGCCAATTTTTTCAATAGCTTCCAGGTCTTTGGACCGATTGACTCGAAATTTCTCCCAGACGTGGTCCTATACTGGCTGAACGAGACACAGCAGTCCCCGTTGGATTCGGGTGAAATTTGTATTTTTGGCGAATATTTTAGTGAGAGGGACAATGTTTCATGAGGCTGGCTTAAGGCTGAGGCTAGGGTTAGGGTTAGGGTTAGGGTTATGGGGCTAGGGTTAGGGTTACGGTCGTCTTTTGACCGATTGACTCGAAATTGCACACGCATGTCCTCCTCACTGGTGGAATGAGGCTCGCCGGTTTTGGTTGGATTCCGGTGGAATTTGTATTTTTGGTGAATATTTTAAAGAAAAAAATGGCCTTTTTCATGAAAACGTCGGCCGATTTTTTCAATAGCTTCCAGGTCTTTGGACCGATTGACTCGAAATTTCTCCCAGACGTGGTCCTATACTGGCTGAACGAGACACAGCAGTCCCCGTTGGATTCGGGTGAAATTTGTATTTTTGGCGAATATTTTAGTGAGAGGGACAATGTTTCATGAGGCTGGCTTAAGGCTGAGGCTAGGGTTAGGGTTAGGGTTAGGGTTATGGGGCTAGGGTTAGGGTTACGGTCGTCTTTTGACCGATTGACTCGAAATTGCACACGCATGTCCTCCTCACTGGTGGAATGAGGCTCGCCGGTTTTGGTTGGATTCCGGTGGAATTTGTATTTTTGGTGAATATTTTAAAGAAAAAAATGGCCTTTTTCATGAAAACGTCGGCCGATTTTTTCAATAGCTTCCAGGTCTTTGGACCGATTGACTCGAAATTTCTCCCAGACGTGGTCCTATACTGGCTGAATGAGACACAGCAGTCCCCATTGGATTCGGGTGAAATTTGTATTTTTGGCGAATATTTTAAAGAAAAAATGGCCTTTTTCATGAAAACGTCGGCCGATTTTTTCAATAGCTTCCAGGTCTTTGGACCGATTGACTCGAAATTTCTCCCAGACGTGGTCCTATACTGGCTGAACGAGACACAGCAGTCCCCGTTGGATTCGGGTGAAATTTGTATTTTTGGCGAATATTTTAGTGAGAGGGACAATGTTTCATGAGGCTGGCTTAAGGCTGAGGCTAGGGTTAGGGTTAGGGTTAGGGTTATGGGGCTAGGGTTAGGGTTACGGTCGTCTTTTGACCGATTGACTCGAAATTGCACACGCATGTCCTCCTCACTGGTGGAATGAGGCTCGCCGGTTTTGGTTGGATTCCGGTGGAATTTGTATTTTTGGTGAATATTTTAAAGAAAAAAATGGCCTTTTTCATGAAAACGTCGGCCGATTTTTTCAATAGCTTCCAGGTCTTTGGACCGATTGACTCGAAATTTCTCCCAGACGTGGTCCTATACTGGCTGAATGAGACACAGCAGTCCCCATTGGATTCGGGTGAAATTTGTATTTTTGGCGAATATTTTAAAGAAAAAATGGCCTTTTTCATGAAAACGTCGGCCGATTTTTTCAATAGCTTCCAGGTCTTTGGACCGATTGACTCGAAATTTCTCCCAGACGTGGTCCTATACTGGCTGAACGAGACACAGCAGTCCCCGTTGGATTCGGGTGAAATTTGTATTTTTGGCGAATATTTTAGTGAGAGGGACAATGTTTCATGAGGCTGGCTTAAGGCTGAGGCTAGGGTTAGGGTTAGGGTTAGGGTTATGGGGCTAGGGTTAGGGTTATGGGGCTAGGGTTAGGGTTACGGTCGTCTTTTGACCGATTGACTCGAAATTGCACACGCATGTCCTCCTCACTGGTGGAATGAGGCTCGCTGGTTTTGGTTGGATTCCGGTGGAATTTGTATTTTTGGTGAATATTTTAAAGAAAAAAATGGCCTTTTTCATGAAAACGTCAGCCGATTTTTTCAATAGCTTCCAGGTCTTTGGACCGATTGACTCGAAATTTCTCCCAGACGTGGTCCTATACTGGCTGAACGAGACACAGCAGTCCCCGTTGGATTCGGGTGAAATTTGTATTTTTGGCGAATATTTTAGTGAGAGGGACAATGTTTCATGAGGCTGGCTTAAGGCTGAGGCTAGGGTTAGGGTTAGGGTTAGGGTTATGGGGCTAGGGTTAGGGTTATGGGGCTAGGGTTAGGGTTACGGTCGTCTTTTGACCGATTGACTCGAAATTGCACACGCATGTCCTCCTCACTGGTGGAATGAGGCTCGCCGGTTTTGGTTGGATTCCGGTGGAATTTGTATTTTTGGTGAATATTTTAAAGAAAAAAATGGCCTTTTTCATGAAAACGTCGGCCGATTTTTTCAATAGCTTCCAGGTCTTTGGACCGATTGACTCGAAATTTCTCCCAGACGTGGTCCTATACTGGCTGAACGAGACACAGCAGTCCCCGTTGGATTCGGGTGAAATTTGTATTTTTGGCGAATATTTTAGTGAGAGGGACAATGTTTCATGAGGCTGGCTTAAGGCTGAGGCTAGGGTTAGGGTTAGGGTTAGGGTTATGGGGCTAGGGTTAGGGTTACGGTCGTCTTTTGACCGATTGACTCGAAATTGCACACGCATGTCCTCCTCACTGGTGGAATGAGGCTCGCCGGTTTTGGTTGGATTCCGGTGGAATTTGTATTTTTGGTGAATATTTTAAAGAAAAAAATGGCCTTTTTCATGAAAACGTCAGCCGATTTTTTCAATAGCTTCCAGGTCTTTGGACCGATTGACTCGAAATTTCTCCCAGACGTGGTCCTATACTGGCTGAACGAGACACAGCAGTCCCCGTTGGATTCGGGTGAAATTTGTATTTTTGGCGAATATTTTAGTGAGAGGGACAATGTTTCATGAGGCTGGCTTAAGGCTGAGGCTAGGGTTAGGGTTAGGGTTAGGGTTATGGGGCTAGGGTTAGGGTTATGGGGCTAGGGTTAGGGTTACGGTCGTCTTTTGACCGATTGACTCGAAATTGCACACGCATGTCCTCCTCACTGGTGGAATGAGGCTCGCCGGTTTTGGTTGGATTCCGGTGGAATTTGTATTTTTGGTGAATATTTTAAAGAAAAAAATGGCCTTTTTCATGAAAACGTCGGCCGATTTTTTCAATAGCTTCCAGGTCTTTGGACCGATTGACTCGAAATTTCTCCCAGACGTGGTCCTATACTGGCTGAACGAGACACAGCAGTCCCCGTTGGATTCGGGTGAAATTTGTATTTTTGGCGAATATTTTAGTGAGAGGGACAATGTTTCATGAGGCTGGCTTAAGGCTGAGGCTAGGGTTAGGGTTAGGGTTAGGGTTATGGGGCTAGGGTTAGGGTTACGGTCGTCTTTTGACCGATTGACTCGAAATTGCACACGCATGTCCTCCTCACTGGTGGAATGAGGCTCGCCGGTTTTGGTTGGATTCCGGTGGAATTTGTATTTTTGGTGAATATTTTAAAGAAAAAAATGGCCTTTTTCATGAAAACGTCGGCCGATTTTTTCAATAGCTTCCAGGTCTTTGGACCGATTGACTCGAAATTTCTCCCAGACGTGGTCCTATACTGGCTGAATGAGACACAGCAGTCCCCATTGGATTCGGGTGAAATTTGTATTTTTGGCGAATATTTTAAAGAAAAAATGGCCTTTTTCATGAAAACGTCGGCCGATTTTTTCAATAGCTTCCAGGTCTTTGGACCGATTGACTCGAAATTTCTCCCAGACGTGGTCCTATACTGGCTGAACGAGACACAGCAGTCCCCGTTGGATTCGGGTGAAATTTGTATTTTTGGCGAATATTTTAGTGAGAGGGACAATGTTTCATGAGGCTGGCTTAAGGCTGAGGCTAGGGTTAGGGTTAGGGTTAGGGTTATGGGGCTAGGGTTAGGGTTATGGGGCTAGGGTTAGGGTTACGGTCGTCTTTTGACCGATTGACTCGAAATTGCACACGCATGTCCTCCTCACTGGTGGAATGAGGCTCGCCGGTTTTGGTTGGATTCCGGTGGAATTTGTATTTTTGGTGAATATTTTAAAGAAAAAAATGGCCTTTTTCATGAAAACGTCAGCCGATTTTTTCAATAGCTTCCAGGTCTTTGGACCGATTGACTCGAAATTTCTCCCAGACGTGGTCCTATACTGGCTGAACGAGACACAGCAGTCCCCGTTGGATTCGGGTGAAATTTGTATTTTTGGCGAATATTTTAGTGAGAGGGACAATGTTTCATGAGGCTGGCTTAAGGCTGAGGCTAGGGTTAGGGTTAGGGTTAGGGTTATGGGGCTAGGGTTAGGGTTATGGGGCTAGGGTTAGGGTTACGGTCGTCTTTTGACCGATTGACTCGAAATTGCACACGCATGTCCTCCTCACTGGTGGAATGAGGCTCGCCGGTTTTGGTTGGATTCCGGTGGAATTTGTATTTTTGGTGAATATTTTAAAGAAAAAAATGGCCTTTTTCATGAAAACGTCGGCCGATTTTTTCAATAGCTTCCAGGTCTTTGAACCGATTGACTCGAAATTTCTCCCAGACGTGGTCCTATACTGGCTGAACGAGACACAGCAGTCCCCGTTGGATTCGGGTGAAATTTGTATTTTTGGCGAATATTTTAGTGAGAGGGACAATGTTTCATGAGGCTGGCTTAAGGCTGAGGCTAGGGTTAGGGTTAGGGTTAGGGTTATGGGGCTAGGGTTAGGGTTACGGTCGTCTTTTGACCGATTGACTCGAAATTGCACACGCATGTCCTCCTCACTGGTGGAATGAGGCTCGCCGGTTTTGGTTGGATTCCGGTGGAATTTGTATTTTTGGTGAATATTTTAAAGAAAAAAATGGCCTTTTTCATGAAAACGTCGGCCGATTTTTTCAATAGCTTCCAGGTCTTTGGACCGATTGACTCGAAATTTCTCCCAGACGTGGTCCTATACTGGCTGAATGAGACACAGCAGTCCCCATTGGATTCGGGTGAAATTTGTATTTTTGGCGAATATTTTAAAGAAAAAATGGCCTTTTTCATGAAAACGTCGGCCGATTTTTTCAATAGCTTCCAGGTCTTTGGACCGATTGACTCGAAATTTCTCCCAGACGTGGTCCTATACTGGCTGAACGAGACACAGCAGTCCCCGTTGGATTCGGGTGAAATTTGTATTTTTGGCGAATATTTTAGTGAGAGGGACAATGTTTCATGAGGCTGGCTTAAGGCTGAGGCTAGGGTTAGGGTTAGGGTTAGGGTTATGGGGCTAGGGTTAGGGTTATGGGGCTAGGGTTAGGGTTACGGTCGTCTTTTGACCGATTGACTCGAAATTGCACACGCATGTCCTCCTCACTGGTGGAATGAGGCTCGCCGGTTTTGGTTGGATTCCGGTGGAATTTGTATTTTTGGTGAATATTTTAAAGAAAAAAATGGCCTTTTTCATGAAAACGTCAGCCGATTTTTTCAATAGCTTCCAGGTCTTTGGACCGATTGACTCGAAATTTCTCCCAGACGTGGTCCTATACTGGCTGAACGAGACACAGCAGTCCCCGTTGGATTCGGGTGAAATTTGTATTTTTGGCGAATATTTTAGTGAGAGGGACAATGTTTCATGAGGCTGGCTTAAGGCTGAGGCTAGGGTTAGGGTTAGGGTTAGGGTTATGGGGCTAGGGTTAGGGTTATGGGGCTAGGGTTAGGGTTACGGTCGTCTTTTGACCGATTGACTCGAAATTGCACACGCATGTCCTCCTCACTGGTGGAATGAGGCTCGCCGGTTTTGGTTGGATTCCGGTGGAATTTGTATTTTTGGTGAATATTTTAAAGAAAAAAATGGCCTTTTTCATGAAAACGTCGGCCGATTTTTTCAATAGCTTCCAGGTCTTTGGACCGATTGACTCGAAATTTCTCCCAGACGTGGTCCTATACTGGCTGAACGAGACACAGCAGTCCCCGTTGGATTCGGGTGAAATTTGTATTTTTGGCGAATATTTTAAAGAAAAAATGGCCTTTTTCATGAAAACGTCGGCCAATTTTTTCAATAGCTTCCAGGTCTTTGGACCGATTGACTCGAAATTTCTCCCAGACGTGGTCCTATACTGGCTGAACGAGACACAGCAGTCCCCGTTGGATTCGGGTGAAATTTGTATTTTTGGCGAATATTTTAGTGAGAGGGACAATGTTTCATGAGGCTGGCTTAAGGCTGAGGCTAGGGTTAGGGTTAGGGTTAGGGTTATGGGGCTAGGGTTAGGGTTACGGTCGTCTTTTGACCGATTGACTCGAAATTGCACACGCATGTCCTCCTCACTGGTGGAATGAGGCTCGCCGGTTTTGGTTGGATTCCGGTGGAATTTGTATTTTTGGTGAATATTTTAAAGAAAAAAATGGCCTTTTTCATGAAAACGTCGGCCGATTTTTTCAATAGCTTCCAGGTCTTTGGACCGATTGACTCGAAATTTCTCCCAGACGTGGTCCTATACTGGCTGAACGAGACACAGCAGTCCCCGTTGGATTCGGGTGAAATTTGTATTTTTGGCGAATATTTTAGTGAGAGGGACAATGTTTCATGAGGCTGGCTTAAGGCTGAGGCTAGGGTTAGGGTTAGGGTTAGGGTTATGGGGCTAGGGTTAGGGTTACGGTCGTCTTTTGACCGATTGACTCGAAATTGCACACGCATGTCCTCCTCACTGGTGGAATGAGGCTCGCCGGTTTTGGTTGGATTCCGGTGGAATTTGTATTTTTGGTGAATATTTTAAAGAAAAAAATGGCCTTTTTCATGAAAACGTCGGCCGATTTTTTCAATAGCTTCCAGGTCTTTGGACCGATTGACTCGAAATTTCTCCCAGACGTGGTCCTATACTGGCTGAACGAGACACAGCAGTCCCCGTTGGATTCGGGTGAAATTTGTATTTTTGGCGAATATTTTAGTGAGAGGGACAATGTTTCATGAGGCTGGCTTAAGGCTGAGGCTAGGGTTAGGGTTAGGGTTAGGGTTATGGGGCTAGGGTTAGGGTTACGGTCGTCTTTTGACCGATTGACTCGAAATTGCACACGCATGTCCTCCTCACTGGTGGAATGAGGCTCGCCGGTTTTGGTTGGATTCCGGTGGAATTTGTATTTTTGGTGAATATTTTAAAGAAAAAAATGGCCTTTTTCATGAAAACGTCGGCCGATTTTTTCAATAGCTTCCAGGTCTTTGGACCGATTGACTCGAAATTTCTCCCAGACGTGGTCCTATACTGGCTGAATGAGACACAGCAGTCCCCATTGGATTCGGGTGAAATTTGTATTTTTGGCGAATATTTTAAAGAAAAAATGGCCTTTTTCATGAAAACGTCGGCCGATTTTTTCAATAGCTTCCAGGTCTTTGGACCGATTGACTCGAAATTTCTCCCAGACGTGGTCCTATACTGGCTGAACGAGACACAGCAGTCCCCGTTGGATTCGGGTGAAATTTGTATTTTTGGCGAATATTTTAGTGAGAGGGACAATGTTTCATGAGGCTGGCTTAAGGCTGAGGCTAGGGTTAGGGTTAGGGTTAGGGTTATGGGGCTAGGGTTAGGGTTATGGGGCTAGGGTTAGGGTTACGGTCGTCTTTTGACCGATTGACTCGAAATTGCACACGCATGTCCTCCTCACTGGTGGAATGAGGCTCGCCGGTTTTGGTTGGATTCCGGTGGAATTTGTATTTTTGGTGAATATTTTAAAGAAAAAAATGGCCTTTTTCATGAAAACGTCGGCCGATTTTTTCAATAGCTTCCAGGTCTTTGGACCGATTGACTCGAAATTTCTCCCAGACGTGGTCCTATACTGGCTGAATGAGACACAGCAGTCCCCATTGGATTCGGGTGAAATTTGTATTTTTGGCGAATATTTTAAAGAAAAAATGGCCTTTTTCATGAAAACGTCGGCCGATTTTTTCAATAGCTTCCAGGTCTTTGGACCGATTGACTCGAAATTTCTCCCAGACGTGGTCCTATACTGGCTGAACGAGACACAGCAGTCCCCGTTGGATTCGGGTGAAATTTGTATTTTTGGCGAATATTTTAGTGAGAGGGACAATGTTTCATGAGGCTGGCTTAAGGCTGAGGCTAGGGTTAGGGTTAGGGTTAGGGTTATGGGGCTAGGGTTAGGGTTATGGGGCTAGGGTTAGGGTTACGGTCGTCTTTTGACCGATTGACTCGAAATTGCACACGCATGTCCTCCTCACTGGTGGAATGAGGCTCGCCGGTTTTGGTTGGATTCCGGTGGAATTTGTATTTTTGGTGAATATTTTAAAGAAAAAAATGGCCTTTTTCATGAAAACGTCAGCCGATTTTTTCAATAGCTTCCAGGTCTTTGGACCGATTGACTCGAAATTTCTCCCAGACGTGGTCCTATACTGGCTGAACGAGACACAGCAGTCCCCGTTGGATTCGGGTGAAATTTGTATTTTTGGCGAATATTTTAGTGAGAGGGACAATGTTTCATGAGGCTGGCTTAAGGCTGAGGCTAGGGTTAGGGTTAGGGTTAGGGTTATGGGGCTAGGGTTAGGGTTATGGGGCTAGGGTTAGGGTTACGGTCGTCTTTTGACCGATTGACTCGAAATTGCACACGCATGTCCTCCTCACTGGTGGAATGAGGCTCGCCGGTTTTGGTTGGATTCCGGTGGAATTTGTATTTTTGGTGAATATTTTAAAGAAAAAAATGGCCTTTTTCATGAAAACGTCGGCCGATTTTTTCAATAGCTTCCAGGTCTTTGGACCGATTGACTCGAAATTTCTCCCAGACGTGGTCCTATACTGGCTGAACGAGACACAGCAGTCCCCGTTGGATTCGGGTGAAATTTGTATTTTTGGCGAATATTTTAAAGAAAAAATGGCCTTTTTCATGAAAACGTCGGCCAATTTTTTCAATAGCTTCCAGGTCTTTGGACCGATTGACTCGAAATTTCTCCCAGACGTGGTCCTATACTGGCTGAACGAGACACAGCAGTCCCCTTTGGATTCGGGTGAAATTTGTATTTTTGGCGAATATTTTAGTGAGAGGGACAATGTTTCATGAGGCTGGCTTAAGGCTGAGGCTAGGGTTAGGGTTAGGGTTAGGGTTATGGGGCTAGGGTTAGGGTTACGGTCGTCTTTTGACCGATTGACTCGAAATTGCACACGCATGTCCTCCTCACTGGTGGAATGAGGCTCGCCGGTTTTGGTTGGATTCCGGTGGAATTTGTATTTTTGGTGAATATTTTAAAGAAAAAAATGGCCTTTTTCATGAAAACGTCGGCCGATTTTTTCAATAGCTTCCAGGTCTTTGGACCGATTGACTCGAAATTTCTCCCAGACGTGGTCCTATACTGGCTGAACGAGACACAGCAGTCCCCGTTGGATTCGGGTGAAATTTGTATTTTTGGCGAATATTTTAGTGAGAGGGACAATGTTTCATGAGGCTGGCTTAAGGCTGAGGCTAGGGTTAGGGTTAGGGTTAGGGTTATGGGGCTAGGGTTAGGGTTACGGTCGTCTTTTGACCGATTGACTCGAAATTGCACACGCATGTCCTCCTCACTGGTGGAATGAGGCTCGCCGGTTTTGGTTGGATTCCGGTGGAATTTGTATTTTTGGTGAATATTTTAAAGAAAAAAATGGCCTTTTTCATGAAAACGTCGGCCGATTTTTTCAATAGCTTCCAGGTCTTTGGACCGATTGACTCGAAATTTCTCCCAGACGTGGTCCTATACTGGCTGAATGAGACACAGCAGTCCCCATTGGATTCGGGTGAAATTTGTATTTTTGGCGAATATTTTAAAGAAAAAATGGCCTTTTTCATGAAAACGTCGGCCGATTTTTTCAATAGCTTCCAGGTCTTTGGACCGATTGACTCGAAATTTCTCCCAGACGTGGTCCTATACTGGCTGAACGAGACACAGCAGTCCCCGTTGGATTCGGGTGAAATTTGTATTTTTGGCGAATATTTTAGTGAGAGGGACAATGTTTCATGAGGCTGGCTTAAGGCTGAGGCTAGGGTTAGGGTTAGGGTTAGGGTTATGGGGCTAGGGTTAGGGTTATGGGGCTAGGGTTAGGGTTACGGTCGTCTTTTGACCGATTGACTCGAAATTGCACACGCATGTCCTCCTCACTGGTGGAATGAGGCTCGCCGGTTTTGGTTGGATTCCGGTGGAATTTGTATTTTTGGTGAATATTTTAAAGAAAAAAATGGCCTTTTTCATGAAAACGTCAGCCGATTTTTTCAATAGCTTCCAGGTCTTTGGACCGATTGACTCGAAATTTCTCCCAGACGTGGTCCTATACTGGCTGAACGAGACACAGCAGTCCCCGTTGGATTCGGGTGAAATTTGTATTTTTGGCGAATATTTTAGTGAGAGGGACAATGTTTCATGAGGCTGGCTTAAGGCTGAGGCTAGGGTTAGGGTTAGGGTTAGGGTTATGGGGCTAGGGTTAGGGTTATGGGGCTAGGGTTAGGGTTACGGTCGTCTTTTGACCGATTGACTCGAAATTGCACACGCATGTCCTCCTCACTGGTGGAATGAGGCTCGCCGGTTTTGGTTGGATTCCGGTGGAATTTGTATTTTTGGTGAATATTTTAAAGAAAAAAATGGCCTTTTTCATGAAAACGTCGGCCGATTTTTTCAATAGCTTCCAGGTCTTTGGACCGATTGACTCGAAATTTCTCCCAGACGTGGTCCTATACTGGCTGAACGAGACACAGCAGTCCCCGTTGGATTCGGGTGAAATTTGTATTTTTGGCGAATATTTTAAAGAAAAAATGGCCTTTTTCATGAAAACGTCGGCCAATTTTTTCAATAGCTTCCAGGTCTTTGGACCGATTGACTCGAAATTTCTCCCAGACGTGGTCCTATACTGGCTGAACGAGACACAGCAGTCCCCGTTGGATTCGGGTGAAATTTGTATTTTTGGCGAATATTTTAGTGAGAGGGACAATGTTTCATGAGGCTGGCTTAAGGCTGAGGCTAGGGTTAGGGTTAGGGTTAGGGTTATGGGGCTAGGGTTAGGGTTATGGGGCTAGGGTTAGGGTTACGGTCGTCTTTTGACCGATTGACTCGAAATTGCACACGCATGTCCTCCTCACTGGTGGAATGAGGCTCGCCGGTTTTGGTTGGATTCCGGTGGAATTTGTATTTTTGGTGAATATTTTAAAGAAAAAAATGGCCTTTTTCATGAAAACGTCGGCCGATTTTTTCAATAGCTTCCAGGTCTTTGGACCGATTGACTCGAAATTTCTCCCAGACGTGGTCCTATACTGGCTGAACGAGACACAGCAGTCCCCGTTGGATTCGGGTGAAATTTGTATTTTTGGTGAATATTTTAAAGAAAAAATGGCCTTTTTCATGAAAACGTCGGCCAATTTTTTCAATAGCTTCCAGGTCTTTGGACCGATTGACTCGAAATTTCTCCCAGACGTGGTCCTATACTGGCTGAACGAGACACAGCAGTCCCCTTTGGATTCGGGTGAAATTTGTATTTTTGGCGAATATTTTAGTGAGAGGGACAATGTTTCATGAGGCTGGCTTAAGGCTGAGGCTAGGGTTAGGGTTAGGGTTAGGGTTATGGGGCTAGGGTTAGGGTTACGGTCGTCTTTTGACCGATTGACTCGAAATTGCACACGCATGTCCTCCTCACTGGTTGAATGAGGCTCGCCGGTTTTGGTTGGATTCCGGTGGAATTTGTATTTTTGGTGAATATTTTAAAGAAAAAAATGGCCTTTTTCATGAAAACGTCGGCCGATTTTTTCAATAGCTTCCAGGTCTTTGGACCGATTGACTCGAAATTTCTCCCAGACGTGGTCCTATACTGGCTGAACGAGACACAGCAGTCCCCGTTGGATTCGGGTGAAATTTGTATTTTTGGCGAATATTTTAGTGAGAGGGACAATGTTTCATGAGGCTGGCTTAAGGCTGAGGCTAGGGTTAGGGTTAGGGTTAGGGTTATGGGGCTAGGGTTAGGGTTACGGTCGTCTTTTGACCGATTGACTCGAAATTGCACACGCATGTCCTCCTCACTGGTGGAATGAGGCTCGCCGGTTTTGGTTGGATTCCGGTGGAATTTGTATTTTTGGTGAATATTTTAAAGAAAAAAATGGCCTTTTTCATGAAAACGTCGGCCGATTTTTTCAATAGCTTCCAGGTCTTTGGACCGATTGACTCGAAATTTCTCCCAGACGTGGTCCTATACTGGCTGAATGAGACACAGCAGTCCCCATTGGATTCGGGTGAAATTTGTATTTTTGGCGAATATTTTAAAGAAAAAATGGCCTTTTTCATGAAAACGTCGGCCGATTTTTTCAATAGCTTCCAGGTCTTTGGACCGATTGACTCGAAATTTCTCCCAGACGTGGTCCTATACTGGCTGAACGAGACACAGCAGTCCCCGTTGGATTCGGGTGAAATTTGTATTTTTGGCGAATATTTTAGTGAGAGGGACAATGTTTCATGAGGCTGGCTTAAGGCTGAGGCTAGGGTTAGGGTTAGGGTTAGGGTTATGGGGCTAGGGTTAGGGTTATGGGGCTAGGGTTAGGGTTACGGTCGTCTTTTGACCGATTGACTCGAAATTGCACACGCATGTCCTCCTCACTGGTGGAATGAGGCTCGCCGGTTTTGGTTGGATTCCGGTGGAATTTGTATTTTTGGTGAATATTTTAAAGAAAAAAATGGCCTTTTTCATGAAAACGTCAGCCGATTTTTTCAATAGCTTCCAGGTCTTTGGACCGATTGACTCGAAATTTCTCCCAGACGTGGTCCTATACTGGCTGAACGAGACACAGCAGTCCCCGTTGGATTCGGGTGAAATTTGTATTTTTGGCGAATATTTTAGTGAGAGGGACAATGTTTCATGAGGCTGGCTTAAGGCTGAGGCTAGGGTTAGGGTTAGGGTTAGGGTTATGGGGCTAGGGTTAGGGTTATGGGGCTAGGGTTAGGGTTACGGTCGTCTTTTGACCGATTGACTCGAAATTGCACACGCATGTCCTCCTCACTGGTGGAATGAGGCTCGCCGGTTTTGGTTGGATTCCGGTGGAATTTGTATTTTTGGTGAATATTTTAAAGAAAAAAATGGCCTTTTTCATGAAAACGTCGGCCGATTTTTTCAATAGCTTCCAGGTCTTTGGACCGATTGACTCGAAATTTCTCCCAGACGTGGTCCTATACTGGCTGAACGAGACACAGCAGTCCCCGTTGGATTCGGGTGAAATTTGTATTTTTGGCGAATATTTTAAAGAAAAAATGGCCTTTTTCATGAAAACGTCGGCCAATTTTTTCAATAGCTTCCAGGTCTTTGGACCGATTGACTCGAAATTTCTCCCAGACGTGGTCCTATACTGGCTGAACGAGACACAGCAGTCCCCTTTGGATTCGGGTGAAATTTGTATTTTTGGCGAATATTTTAGTGAGAGGGACAATGTTTCATGAGGCTGGCTTAAGGCTGAGGCTAGGGTTAGGGTTAGGGTTAGGGTTATGGGGCTAGGGTTAGGGTTACGGTCGTCTTTTGACCGATTGACTCGAAATTGCACACGCATGTCCTCCTCACTGGTGGAATGAGGCTCGCCGGTTTTGGTTGGATTCCGGTGGAATTTGTATTTTTGGTGAATATTTTAAAGAAAAAAATGGCCTTTTTCATGAAAACGTCGGCCGATTTTTTCAATAGCTTCCAGGTCTTTGGACCGATTGACTCGAAATTTCTCCCAGACGTGGTCCTATACTGGCTGAACGAGACACAGCAGTCCCCGTTGGATTCGGGTGAAATTTGTATTTTTGGCGAATATTTTAGTGAGAGGGACAATGTTTCATGAGGCTGGCTTAAGGCTGAGGCTAGGGTTAGGGTTAGGGTTAGGGTTATGGGGCTAGGGTTAGGGTTACGGTCGTCTTTTGACCGATTGACTCGAAATTGCACACGCATGTCCTCCTCACTGGTGGAATGAGGCTCGCCGGTTTTGGTTGGATTCCGGTGGAATTTGTATTTTTGGTGAATATTTTAAAGAAAAAAATGGCCTTTTTCATGAAAACGTCGGCCGATTTTTTCAATAGCTTCCAGGTCTTTGGACCGATTGACTCGAAATTTCTCCCAGACGTGGTCCTATACTGGCTGAACGAGACACAGCAGTCCCCGTTGGATTCGGGTGAAATTTGTATTTTTGGCGAATATTTTAGTGAGAGGGACAATGTTTCATGAGGCTGGCTTAAGGCTGAGGCTAGGGTTAGGGTTAGGGTTAGGGTTATGGGGCTAGGGTTAGGGTTACGGTCGTCTTTTGACCGATTGACTCGAAATTGCACACGCATGTCCTCCTCACTGGTGGAATGAGGCTCGCCGGTTTTGGTTGGATTCCGGTGGAATTTGTATTTTTGGTGAATATTTTAAAGAAAAAAATGGCCTTTTTCATGAAAACGTCGGCCGATTTTTTAAATAGCTTCCAGGTCTTTGGACCGATTGACTCGAAATTTCTCCCAGACGTGGTCCTATACTGACTGAACGAGACACAGCAGTCCCCGTTGGATTCGGGTGAAATTTGTATTTTTGGCGAATATTTTAGTGAGAGGGACAATGTTTCATGAGGCTGGCTTAAGGCTGAGGCTAGGGTTAGGGTTAGGGTTAGGGTTATGGGGCTAGGGTTAGGGTTATGGGGCTGGGGCTAGGGTTAGGGTTACGGTCGTCTTTTGACCGATTGACTCGAAATTGCACACGCATGTCCTCCTCACTGGTGGAATGAGGCTCGCCGGTTTTGGTTGGATTCCGGTGGAATTTGTATTTTTGGTGAATATTTTAAAGAAAAAAATGGCCTTTTTCATGAAAACGTCGGCCGATTTTTTCAATAGCTTCCAGGTCTTTGGACCGATTGACTCGAAATTTCTCCCAGACGTGGTCCTATACTGGCTGAATGAGACACAGCAGTCCCCATTGGATTCGGGTGAAATTTGTATTTTTGGCGAATATTTTAAAGAAAAAATGGCCTTTTTCATGAAAACGTCGGCCGATTTTTTCAATAGCTTCCAGGTCTTTGGACCGATTGACTCGAAATTTCTCCCAGACGTGGTCCTATACTGGCTGAACGAGACACAGCAGTCCCCGTTGGATTCGGGTGAAATTTGTATTTTTGGCGAATATTTTAGTGAGAGGGACAATGTTTCATGAGGCTGGCTTAAGGCTGAGGCTAGGGTTAGGGTTAGGGTTAGGGTTATGGGGCTAGGGTTAGGGTTATGGGGCTGGGGCTAGGGTTAGGGTTACGGTCGTCTTTGGACCGATTGACTCGAAATTTCTCCCAGACGTGGTCCTATACTGGCTGAACGAGACACAGCAGTCCCCGTTGGATTCGGGTGAAATTTGTATTTTTGGCGAATATTTTAGTGAGAGGGACAATGTTTCATGAGGCTGGCTTAAGGCTGAGGCTAGGGTTAGGGTTAGGGTTAGGGTTATGGGGCTAGGGTTAGGGTTACGGTCGTCTTTTGACCGATTGACTCGAAATTGCACACGCATGTCCTCCTCACTGGTGGAATGAGGCTCGCCGGTTTTGGTTGGATTCCGGTGGAATTTGTATTTTTGGTGAATATTTTAAAGAAAAAAATGGCCTTTTTCATGAAAACGTCGGCCGATTTTTTCAATAGCTTCCAGGTCTTTGGACCGATTGACTCGAAATTTCTCCCAGACGTGGTCCTATACTGGCTGAACGAGACACAGCAGTCCCCGTTGGATTCGGGTGAAATTTGTATTTTTGGCGAATATTTTAGTGAGAGGGACAATGTTTCATGAGGCTGGCTTAAGGCTGAGGCTAGGGTTAGGGTTAGGGTTAGGGTTATGGGGCTAGGGTTAGGGTTACGGTCGTCTTTTGACCGATTGACTCGAAATTGCACACGCATGTCCTCCTCACTGGTGGAATGAGGCTCGCCGGTTTTGGTTGGATTCCGGTGGAATTTGTATTTTTGGTGAATATTTTAAAGAAAAAAATGGCCTTTTTCATGAAAACGTCGGCCGATTTTTTCAATAGCTTCCAGGTCTTTGGACCGATTGACTCGAAATTTCTCCCAGACGTGGTCCTATACTGGCTGAACGAGACACAGCAGTCCCCGTTGGATTCGGGTGAAATTTGTATTTTTGGCGAATATTTTAGTGAGAGGGACAATGTTTCATGAGGCTGGCTTAAGGCTGAGGCTAGGGTTAGGGTTAGGGTTAGGGTTATGGGGCTAGGGTTAGGGTTATGGGGCTGGGGCTAGGGTTAGGGTTACGGTCGTCTTTTGACCGATTGACTCGAAATTGCACACGCATGTCCTCCTCACTGGTGGAATGAGGCTCGCCGGTTTTGGTTGGATTCCGGTGGAATTTGTATTTTTGGTGAATATTTTAAAGAAAAAAATGGCCTTTTTCATGAAAACGTCGGCCGATTTTTTCAATAGCTTCCAGGTCTTTGGACCGATTGACTCGAAATTTCTCCCAGACGTGGTCCTATACTGGCTGAATGAGACACAGCAGTCCCCATTGGATTCGGGTGAAATTTGTATTTTTGGCGAATATTTTAAAGAAAAAATGGCCTTTTTCATGAAAACGTCGGCCGATTTTTTCAATAGCTTCCAGGTCTTTGGACCGATTGACTCGAAATTGCACACGCATGTCCTCCTCACTGGTGGAATGAGGCTCGCCGGTTTTGGTTGGATTCCGGTGGAATTTGTATTTTTGGTGAATATTTTAAAGAAAAAAATGGCCTTTTTCATGAAAACGTCGGCCGATTTTTTCAATAGCTTCCAGGTCTTTGGACCGATTGACTCGAAATTTCTCCCAGACGTGGTCCTATACTGGCTGAACGAGACACAGCAGTCCCCGTTGGATTCGGGTGAAATTTGTATTTTTGGCGAATATTTTAGTGAGAGGGACAATGTTTCATGAGGCTGGCTTAAGGCTGAGGCTAGGGTTAGGGTTAGGGTTAGGGTTAGGGTTATGGGGCTAGGGTTAGGGTTATGGGGCTAGGGTTAGGGTTACGGTCGTCTTTTGACCGATTGACTCGAAATTGCACACGCATGTCCTCCTCACTGGTGGAATGAGGCTCGCCGGTTTTGGTTGGATTCCGGTGGAATTTGTATTTTTGGTGAATATTTTAAAGAAAAAAATGGCCTTTTTCATGAAAACGTCGGCCGATTTTTTCAATAGCTTCCAGGTCTTTGGACCGATTGACTCGAAATTTCTCCCAGACGTGGTCCTATACTGGCTGAACGAGACACAGCAGTCCCCGTTGGATTCGGGTGAAATTTGTATTTTTGGCGAATATTTTAGTGAGAGGGACAATGTTTCATGAGGCTGGCTTAAGGCTGAGGCTAGGGTTAGGGTTAGGGTTAGGGTTATGGGGCTAGGGTTAGGGTTACGGTCGTCTTTTGACCGATTGACTCGAAATTGCACACGCATGTCCTCCTCACTGGTGGAATGAGGCTCGCCGGTTTTGGTTGGATTCCGGTGGAATTTGTATTTTTGGTGAATATTTTAAAGAAAAAAATGGCCTTTTTCATGAAAACGTCGGCCGATTTTTTCAATAGCTTCCAGGTCTTTGGACCGATTGACTCGAAATTTCTCCCAGACGTGGTCCTATACTGGCTGAACGAGACACAGCAGTCCCCGTTGGATTCGGGTGAAATTTGTATTTTTGGCGAATATTTTAGTGAGAGGGACAATGTTTCATGAGGCTGGCTTAAGGCTGAGGCTAGGGTTAGGGTTAGGGTTAGGGTTATGGGGCTAGGGTTAGGGTTATGGGGCTGGGGCTAGGGTTAGGGTTACGGTCGTCTTTTGACCGATTGACTCGAAATTGCACACGCATGTCCTCCTCACTGGTGGAATGAGGCTCGCCGGTTTTGGTTGGATTCCGGTGGAATTTGTATTTTTGGTGAATATTTTAAAGAAAAAAATGGCCTTTTTCATGAAAACGTCGGCCGATTTTTTCAATAGCTTCCAGGTCTTTGGACCGATTGACTCGAAATTTCTCCCAGACGTGGTCCTATACTGGCTGAATGAGACACAGCAGTCCCCATTGGATTCGGGTGAAATTTGTATTTTTGGCGAATATTTTAAAGAAAAAATGGCCTTTTTCATGAAAACGTCGGCCGATTTTTTCAATAGCTTCCAGGTCTTTGGACCGATTGACTCGAAATTTCTCCCAGACGTGGTCCTATACTGGCTGAACGAGACACAGCAGTCCCCGTTGGATTCGGGTGAAATTTGTATTTTTGGCGAATATTTTAGTGAGAGGGACAATGTTTCATGAGGCTGGCTTAAGGCTGAGGCTAGGGCTAGGGTTAGGGTTAGGGTTAGGGTTATGGGGCTAGGGTTAGGGTTATGGGGCTGGGGCTAGGGTTAGGGTTACGGTCGTCTTTGGACCGATTGACTCGAAATTTCTCCCAGACGTGGTCCTATACTGGCTGAACGAGACACAGCAGTCCCCGTTGGATTCGGGTGAAATTTGTATTTTTGGCGAATATTTTAGTGAGAGGGACAATGTTTCATGAGGCTGGCTTAAGGCTGAGGCTAGGGTTAGGGTTAGGGTTAGGGTTATGGGGCTAGGGTTAGGGTTATGGGGCTAGGGTTAGGGTTACGGTCGTCTTTTGACCGATTGACTCGAAATTGCACACGCATGTCCTCCTCACTGGTGGAATGAGGCTCGCCGGTTTTGGTTGGATTCCGGTGGAATTTGTATTTTTGGTGAATATTTTAAAGAAAAAAATGGCCTTTTTCATGAAAACGTCGGCCGATTTTTTCAATAGCTTCCAGGTCTTTGGACCGATTGACTCGAAATTTCTCCCAGACGTGGTCCTATACTGGCTGAATGAGACACAGCAGTCCCCATTGGATTCGGGTGAAATTTGTATTTTTGGCGAATATTTTAAAGAAAAAATGGCCTTTTTCATGAAAACGTCGGCCGATTTTTTCAATAGCTTCCAGGTCTTTGGACCGATTGACTCGAAATTTCTCCCAGACGTGGTCCTATACTGGCTGAACGAGACACAGCAGTCCCTGTTGGATTCGGGTGAAATTTGTATTTTTGGCGAATATTTTAGTGAGAGGGACAATGTTTCATGAGGCTGGCTTAAGGCTGAGGCTAGGGTTAGGGTTAGGGTTAGCGTTATGGGGCTAGGGTTAGGGTTATGGGGCTAGGGTTAGGGTTACGGTCGTCTTTTGACCGATTGACTCGAAATTGCACACGCATGTCCTCCTCACTGGTGGAATGAGGCTCGCCGGTTTTGGTTGGATTCCGGTGGAATTTGTATTTTTGGTGAATATTTTAAAGAAAAAAATGGCCTTTTTCATGAAAACGTCGGCCGATTTTTTCAATAGCTTCCAGGTCTTTGGACCGATTGACTCGAAATTTCTCCCAGACGTGGTCCTATACTGGCTGAACGAGACACAGCAGTCCCCGTTGGATTCGGGTGAAATTTGTATTTTTGGCGAATATTTTAGTGAGAGGGACAATGTTTCATGAGGCTGGCTTAAGGCTGAGGCTAGGGTTAGGGTTAGGGTTAGGGTTATGGGGCTAGGGTTAGGGTTATGGGGCTGGGGCTAGGGTTAGGGTTACGGTCGTCTTTTGACCGATTGACTCGAAATTGCACACGCATGTCCTCCTCACTGGTGGAATGAGGCTCGCCGGTTTTGGTTGGATTCCGGTGGAATTTGTATTTTTGGTGAATATTTTAAAGAAAAAAATGGCCTTTTTCATGAAAACGTCGGCCGATTTTTTCAATAGCTTCCAGGTCTTTGGACCGATTGACTCGAAATTTCTCCCAGACGTGGTCCTATACTGGCTGAATGAGACACAGCAGTCCCCATTGGATTCGGGTGAAATTTGTATTTTTGGCGAATATTTTAAAGAAAAAATGGCCTTTTTCATGAAAACGTCGGCCGATTTTTTCAATAGCTTCCAGGTCTTTGGACCGATTGACTCGAAATTTCTCCCAGACGTGGTCCTATACTGGCTGAACGAGACACAGCAGTCCCCGTTGGATTCGGGTGAAATTTGTATTTTTGGCGAATATTTTAGTGAGAGGGACAATGTTTCATGAGGCTGGCTTAAGGCTGAGGCTAGGGTTAGGGTTAGGGTTAGGGTTATGGGGCTAGGGTTAGGGTTATGGGGCTGGGGCTAGGGTTAGGGTTACGGTCGTCTTTGGACCGATTGACTCGAAATTTCTCCCAGACGTGGTCCTATACTGGCTGAACGAGACACAGCAGTCCCCGTTGGATTCGGGTGAAATTTGTATTTTTGGCGAATATTTTAGTGAGAGGGACAATGTTTCATGAGGCTGGCTTAAGGCTGAGGCTAGGGTTAGGGTTAGGGTTAGGGTTATGGGGCTAGGGTTAGGGTTACGGTCGTCTTTTGACCGATTGACTCGAAATTGCACACGCATGTCCTCCTCACTGGTGGAATGAGGCTCGCCGGTTTTGGTTGGATTCCGGTGGAATTTGTATTTTTGGTGAATATTTTAAAGAAAAAAATGGCCTTTTTCATGAAAACGTCGGCCGATTTTTTCAATAGCTTCCAGGTCTTTGGACCGATTGACTCGAAATTTCTCCCAGACGTGGTCCTATACTGGCTGAATGAGACACAGCAGTCCCCATTGGATTCGGGTGAAATTTGTATTTTTGGCGAATATTTTAAAGAAAAAATGGCCTTTTTCATGAAAACGTCGGCCGATTTTTTCAATAGCTTCCAGGTCTTTGGACCGATTGACTCGAAATTTCTCCCAGACGTGGTCCTACACTGGCTGAACGAGACACAGCAGTCCCCGTTGGATTCGGGTGAAATTTGTATTTTTGGCGAATATTTTAGTGAGAGGGACAATGTTTCATGAGGCTGGCTTAAGGCTGAGGCTAGGGTTAGGGTTAGGGTTAGGGTTATGGGGCTAGGGTTAGGGTTATGGGGCTAGGGTTAGGGTTACGGTCGTCTTTTGACCGATTGACTCGAAATTGCACACGCATGTCCTCCTCACTGGTGGAATGAGGCTCGCCGGTTTTGGTTGGATTCCGGTGGAATTTGTATTTTTGGTGAATATTTTAAAGAAAAAAATGGCCTTTTTCATGAAAACGTCGGCCGATTTTTTCAATAGCTTCCAGGTCTTTGGACCGATTGACTCGAAATTTCTCCCAGACGTGGTCCTATACTGGCTGAACGAGACACAGCAGTCCCCGTTGGATTCGGGTGAAATTTGTATTTTTGGCGAATATTTTAGTGAGAGGGACAATGTTTCATGAGGCTGGCTTAAGGCTGAGGCTAGGGTTAGGGTTAGGGTTAGGGTTATGGGGCTAGGGTTAGGGTTATGGGGCTAGGGTTAGGGTTACGGTCGTCTTTTGACCGATTGACTCGAAATTGCACACGCATGTCCTCCTCACTGGTGGAATGAGGCTCGCCGGTTTTGGTTGGATTCCGGTGGAATTTGTATTTTTGGTGAATATTTTAAAGAAAAAAATGGCCTTTTTCATGAAAACGTCGGCCGATTTTTTCAATAGCTTCCAGGTCTTTGGACCGATTGACTCGAAATTTCTCCCAGACGTGGTCCTATACTGGCTGAACGAGACACAGCAGTCCCCGTTGGATTCGGGTGAAATTTGTATTTTTGGCGAATATTTTAGTGAGAGGGACAATGTTTCATGAGGCTGGCTTAAGGCTGAGGCTAGGGTTAGGGTTAGGGTTAGGGTTATGGGGCTAGGGTTAGGGTTACGGTCGTCTTTTGACCGATTGACTCGAAATTGCACACGCATGTCCTCCTCACTGGTGGAATGAGGCTCGCCGGTTTTGGTTGGATTCCGGTGGAATTTGTATTTTTGGTGAATATTTTAAAGAAAAAAATGGCCTTTTTCATGAAAACGTCGGCCGATTTTTTCAATAGCTTCCAGGTCTTTGGACCGATTGACTCGAAATTTCTCCCAGACGTGGTCCTATACTGGCTGAACGAGACACAGCAGTCCCCGTTGGATTCGGGTGAAATTTGTATTTTTGGCGAATATTTTAGTGAGAGGGACAATGTTTCATGAGGCTGGCTTAAGGCTGAGGCTAGGGTTAGGGTTAGGGTTAGGGTTATGGGGCTAGGGTTAGGGTTATGGGGCTGGGGCTAGGGTTAGGGTTACGGTCGTCTTTTGACCGATTGACTCGAAATTGCACACGCATGTCCTCCTCACTGGTGGAATGAGGCTCGCCGGTTTTGGTTGGATTCCGGTGGAATTTGTATTTTTGGTGAATATTTTAAAGAAAAAAATGGCCTTTTTCATGAAAACGTCGGCCGATTTTTTCAATAGCTTCCAGGTCTTTGGACCGATTGACTCGAAATTTCTCCCAGACGTGGTCCTATACTGGCTGAATGAGACACAGCAGTCCCCATTGGATTCGGGTGAAATTTGTATTTTTGGCGAATATTTTAAAGAAAAAATGGCCTTTTTCATGAAAACGTCGGCCGATTTTTTCAATAGCTTCCAGGTCTTTGGACCGATTGACTCGAAATTTCTCCCAGACGTGGTCCTATACTGGCTGAACGAGACACAGCAGTCCCCGTTGGATTCGGGTGAAATTTGTATTTTTGGCGAATATTTTAGTGAGAGGGACAATGTTTCATGAGGCTGGCTTAAGGCTGAGGCTAGGGTTAGGGTTAGGGTTAGGGTTATGGGGCTAGGGTTAGGGTTATGGGGCTGGGGCTAGGGTTAGGGTTACGGTCGTCTTTGGACCGATTGACTCGAAATTTCTCCCAGACGTGGTCCTATACTGGCTGAACGAGACACAGCAGTCCCCGTTGGATTCGGGTGAAATTTGTATTTTTGGCGAATATTTTAGTGAGAGGGACAATGTTTCATGAGGCTGGCTTAAGGCTGAGGCTAGGGTTAGGGTTAGGGTTAGGGTTATGGGGCTAGGGTTAGGGTTATGGGGCTAGGGTTAGGGTTACGGTCGTCTTTTGACCGATTGACTCGAAATTGCACACGCATGTCCTCCTCACTGGTGGAATGAGGCTCGCCGGTTTTGGTTGGATTCCGGTGGAATTTGTATTTTTGGTGAATATTTTAAAGAAAAAAATGGCCTTTTTCATGAAAACGTCGGCCGATTTTTTCAATAGCTTCCAGGTCTTTGGACCGATTGACTCGAAATTTCTCCCAGACGTGGTCCTATACTGGCTGAATGAGACACAGCAGTCCCCATTGGATTCGGGTGAAATTTGTATTTTTGGCGAATATTTTAAAGAAAAAATGGCCTTTTTCATGAAAACGTCGGCCGATTTTTTCAATAGCTTCCAGGTCTTTGGACCGATTGACTCGAAATTTCTCCCAGACGTGGTCCTATACTGGCTGAACGAGACACAGCAGTCCCTGTTGGATTCGGGTGAAATTTGTATTTTTGGCGAATATTTTAGTGAGAGGGACAATGTTTCATGAGGCTGGCTTAAGGCTGAGGCTAGGGTTAGGGTTAGGGTTAGCGTTATGGGGCTAGGGTTAGGGTTATGGGGCTAGGGTTAGGGTTACGGTCGTCTTTTGACCGATTGACTCGAAATTGCACACGCATGTCCTCCTCACTGGTGGAATGAGGCTCGCCGGTTTTGGTTGGATTCCGGTGGAATTTGTATTTTTGGTGAATATTTTAAAGAAAAAAATGGCCTTTTTCATGAAAACGTCGGCCGATTTTTTCAATAGCTTCCAGGTCTTTGGACCGATTGACTCGAAATTTCTCCCAGACGTGGTCCTATACTGGCTGAACGAGACACAGCAGTCCCCGTTGGATTCGGGTGAAATTTGTATTTTTGGCGAATATTTTAGTGAGAGGGACAATGTTTCATGAGGCTGGCTTAAGGCTGAGGCTAGGGTTAGGGTTAGGGTTAGGGTTATGGGGCTAGGGTTAGGGTTATGGGGCTAGGGTTAGGGTTACGGTCGTCTTTTGACCGATTGACTCGAAATTGCACACGCATGTCCTCCTCACTGGTGGAATGAGGCTCGCCGGTTTTGGTTGGATTCCGGTGGAATTTGTATTTTTGGTGAATATTTTAAAGAAAAAAATGGCCTTTTTCATGAAAACGTCGGCCGATTTTTTCAATAGCTTCCAGGTCTTTGGACCGATTGACTCGAAATTTCTCCCAGACGTGGTCCTATACTGGCTGAACGAGACACAGCAGTCCCCGTTGGATTCGGGTGAAATTTGTATTTTTGGCGAATATTTTAAAGAAAAAATGGCCTTTTTCATGAAAACGTCGGCCAATTTTTTCAATAGCTTCCAGGTCTTTGGACCGATTGACTCGAAATTTCTCCCAGACGTGGTCCTATACTGGCTGAACGAGACACAGCAGTCCCCTTTGGATTCGGGTGAAATTTGTATTTTTGGCGAATATTTTAGTGAGAGGGACAATGTTTCATGAGGCTGGCTTAAGGCTGAGGCTAGGGTTAGGGTTAGGGTTAGGGTTATGGGGCTAGGGTTAGGGTTATGGGGCTAGGGTTAGGGTTACGGTCGTCTTTTGACCGATTGACTCGAAATTGCACACGCATGTCCTCCTCACTGGTGGAATGAGGCTCGCCGGTTTTGGTTGGATTCCGGTGGAATTTGTATTTTTGGTGAATATTTTAAAGAAAAAAATGGCCTTTTTCATGAAAACGTCGGCCGATTTTTTCAATAGCTTCCAGGTCTTTGGACCGATTGACTCGAAATTTCTCCCAGACGTGGTCCTATACTGGCTGAACGAGACACAGCAGTCCCCGTTGGATTCGGGTGAAATTTGTATTTTTGGCGAATATTTTAGTGAGAGGGACAATGTTTCATGAGGCTGGCTTAAGGCTGAGGCTAGGGTTAGGGTTAGGGTTAGGGTTATGGGGCTAGGGTTAGGGTTATGGGGCTAGGGTTAGGGTTACGGTCGTCTTTTGACCGATTGACTCGAAATTGCACACGCATGTCCTCCTCACTGGTGGAATGAGGCTCGCCGGTTTTGGTTGGATTCCGGTGGAATTTGTATTTTTGGTGAATATTTTAAAGAAAAAAATGGCCTTTTTCATGAAAACGTCGGCCGATTTTTTCAATAGCTTCCAGGTCTTTGGACCGATTGACTCGAAATTTCTCCCAGACGTGGTCCTATACTGGCTGAACGAGACACAGCAGTCCCCGTTGGATTCGGGTGAAATTTGTATTTTTGGCGAATATTTTAGTGAGAGGGACAATGTTTCATGAGGCTGGCTTAAGGCTGAGGCTAGGGTTAGGGTTAGGGTTAGGGTTATGGGGCTAGGGTTAGGGTTATGGGGCTAGGGTTAGGGTTACGGTCGTCTTTTGACCGATTGACTCGAAATTGCACACGCATGTCCTCCTCACTGGTGGAATGAGGCTCGCCGGTTTTGGTTGGATTCCGGTGGAATTTGTATTTTTGGTGAATATTTTAAAGAAAAAAATGGCCTTTTTCATGAAAACGTCGGCCGATTTTTTCAATAGCTTCCAGGTCTTTGGACCGATTGACTCGAAATTTCTCCCAGACGTGGTCCTATACTGGCTGAACGAGACACAGCAGTCCCCGTTGGATTCGGGTGAAATTTGTATTTTTGGCGAATATTTTAGTGAGAGGGACAATGTTTCATGAGGCTGGCTTAAGGCTGAGGCTAGGGTTAGGGTTAGGGTTAGGGTTATGGGGCTAGGGTTAGGGTTATGGGGCTAGGGTTAGGGTTACGGTCGTCTTTTGACCGATTGACTCGAAATTGCACACGCATGTCCTCCTCACTGGTGGAATGAGGCTCGCCGGTTTTGGTTGGATTCTGGTGGAATTTGTATTTTTGGTGAATATTTTAAAGAAAAAAATGGCCTTTTTCATGAAAACGTCGGCCGAATTTTTCAATAGCTTCCAGGTCTTTGGACCGATTGACTCGAAATTTCTCCCAGACGTGGTCCTATACTGGCTGAACGAGACACAGCAGTCCCCGTTGGATTCGGGTGAAATTTGTATTTTTGGCGAATATTTTAGTGAGAGGGACAATGTTTCATGAGGCTGGCTTAAGGCTGAGGCTAGGGTTAGGGTTAGGGTTAGGGTTATGGGGCTAGGGTTAGGGTTATGGGGCTAGGGTTAGGGTTACGGTCGTCTTTTGACCGATTGACTCGAAATTGCACACGCATGTCCTCCTCACTGGTGGAATGAGGCTCGCCGGTTTTGGTTGGATTCCGGTGGAATTTGTATTTTTGGTGAATATTTTAAAGAAAAAAATGGCCTTTTTCATGAAAACGTCGGCCGATTTTTTCAATAGCTTCCAGGTCTTTGGACCGATTGACTCGAAATTTCTCCCAGACGTGGTCCTATACTGGCTGAACGAGACACAGCAGTCCCCGTTGGATTCGGGTGAAATTTGTATTTTTGGCGAATATTTTAGTGAGAGGGACAATGTTTCATGAGGCTGGCTTAAGGCTGAGGCTAGGGTTAGGGTTAGGGTTAGGGTTATGGGGCTAGGGTTAGGGTTATGGGGCTAGGGTTAGGGTTACGGTCGTCTTTTGACCGATTGACTCGAAATTGCACACGCATGTCCTCCTCACTGGTGGAATGAGGCTCGCCGGTTTTGGTTGGATTCCGGTGGAATTTGTATTTTTGGTGAATATTTTAAAGAAAAAAATGGCCTTTTTCATGAAAACGTCAGCCGATTTTTTCAATAGCTTCCAGGTCTTTGGACCGATTGACTCGAAATTTCTCCCAGACGTGGTCCTATACTGGCTGAACGAGACACAGCAGTCCCCGTTGGATTCGGGTGAAATTTGTATTTTTGGCGAATATTTTAGTGAGAGGGACAATGTTTCATGAGGCTGGCTTAAGGCTGAGGCTAGGGTTAGGGTTAGGGTTAGGGTTATGGGGCTAGGGTTAGGGTTATGGGGCTAGGGTTAGGGTTACGGTCGTCTTTTGACCGATTGACTCGAAATTGCACACGCATGTCCTCCTCACTGGTGGAATGAGGCTCGCCGGTTTTGGTTGGATTCCGGTGGAATTTGTATTTTTGGTGAATATTTTAAAGAAAAAAATGGCCTTTTTCATGAAAACGTCGGCCGATTTTTTCAATAGCTTCCAGGTCTTTGGACCGATTGACTCGAAATTTCTCCCAGACGTGGTCCTATACTGGCTGAACGAGACACAGCAGTCCCCGTTGGATTCGGGTGAAATTTGTATTTTTGGCGAATATTTTAGTGAGAGGGACAATGTTTCATGAGGCTGGCTTAAGGCTGAGGCTAGGGTTAGGGTTAGGGTTAGGGTTATGGGGCTAGGGTTAGGGTTATGGGGCTAGGGTTAGGGTTACGGTCGTCTTTTGACCGATTGACTCGAAATTGCACACGCATGTCCTCCTCACTGGTGGAATGAGGCTCGCCGGTTTTGGTTGGATTCCGGTGGAATTTGTATTTTTGGTGAATATTTTAAAGAAAAAAATGGCCTTTTTCATGAAAACGTCGGCCGATTTTTTCAATAGCTTCCAGGTCTTTGGACCGATTGACTCGAAATTTCTCCCAGACGTGGTCCTATACTGGCTGAACGAGACACAGCAGTCCCCGTTGGATTCGGGTGAAATTTGTATTTTTGGCGAATATTTTAGTGAGAGGGACAATGTTTCATGAGGCTGGCTTAAGGCTGAGGCTAGGGTTAGGGTTAGGGTTAGGGTTATGGGGCTAGGGTTAGGGTTATGGGGCTAGGGTTAGGGTTACGGTCGTCTTTTGACCGATTGACTCGAAATTGCACACGCATGTCCTCCTCACTGGTGGAATGAGGCTCGCCGGTTTTGGTTGGATTCCGGTGGAATTTGTATTTTTGGTGAATATTTTAAAGAAAAAAATGGCCTTTTTCATGAAAACGTCGGCCGATTTTTTCAATAGCTTCCAGGTCTTTGGACCGATTGACTCGAAATTTCTCCCAGACGTGGTCCTATACTGGCTGAACGAGACACAGCAGTCCCCGTTGGATTCGGGTGAAATTTGTATTTTTGGCGAATATTTTAGTGAGAGGGACAATGTTTCATGAGGCTGGCTTAAGGCTGAGGCTAGGGTTAGGGTTAGGGTTAGGGTTATGGGGCTAGGGTTAGGGTTACGGTCGTCTTTTGACCGATTGACTCGAAATTGCACACGCATGTCCTCCTCACTGGTGGAATGAGGCTCGCCGGTTTTGGTTGGATTCCGGTGGAATTTGTATTTTTGGTGAATATTTTAAAGAAAAAAATGGCCTTTTTCATGAAAACGTCGGCCGATTTTTTCAATAGCTTCCAGGTCTTTGGACCGATTGACTCGAAATTTCTCCCAGACGTGGTCCTATACTGGCTGAACGAGACACAGCAGTCCCCGTTGGATTCGGGTGAAATTTGTATTTTTGGCGAATATTTTAGTGAGAGGGACAATGTTTCATGAGGCTGGCTTAAGGCTGAGGCTAGGGTTAGGGTTAGGGTTAGGGTTATGGGGCTAGGGTTAGGGTTATGGGGCTAGGGTTAGGGTTACGGTCGTCTTTTGACCGATTGACTCGAAATTGCACACGCATGTCCTCCTCACTGGTGGAATGAGGCTCGCCGGTTTTGGTTGGATTCCGGTGGAATTTGTATTTTTGGTGAATATTTTAAAGAAAAAAATGGCCTTTTTCATGAAAACGTCGGCCGATTTTTTCAATAGCTTCCAGGTCTTTGGACCGATTGACTCGAAATTTCTCCCAGACGTGGTCCTATACTGGCTGAACGAGACACAGCAGTCCCCGTTGGATTCGGGTGAAATTTGTATTTTTGGCGAATATTTTAGTGAGAGGGACAATGTTTCATGAGGCTGGCTTAAGGCTGAGGCTAGGGTTAGGGTTAGGGTTAGGGTTATGGGGCTAGGGTTAGGGTTATGGGGCTAGGGTTAGGGTTACGGTCGTCTTTTGACCGATTGACTCGAAATTGCACACGCATGTCCTCCTCACTGGTGGAATGAGGCTCGCCGGTTTTGGTTGGATTCCGGTGGAATTTGTATTTTTGGTGAATATTTTAAAGAAAAAAATGGCCTTTTTCATGAAAACGTCGGCCGATTTTTTCAATAGCTTCCAGGTCTTTGGACCGATTGACTCGAAATTTCTCCCAGACGTGGTCCTATACTGGCTGAACGAGACACAGCAGTCCCCGTTGGATTCGGGTGAAATTTGTATTTTTGGCGAATATTTTAGTGAGAGGGACAATGTTTCATGAGGCTGGCTTAAGGCTGAGGCTAGGGTTAGGGTTAGGGTTAGGGTTATGGGGCTAGGGTTAGGGTTATGGGGCTAGGGTTAGGGTTACGGTCGTCTTTTGACCGATTGACTCGAAATTGCACACGCATGTCCTCCTCACTGGTGGAATGAGGCTCGCCGGTTTTGGTTGGATTCTGGTGGAATTTGTATTTTTGGTGAATATTTTAAAGAAAAAAATGGCCTTTTTCATGAAAACGTCGGCCGAATTTTTCAATAGCTTCCAGGTCTTTGGACCGATTGACTCGAAATTTCTCCCAGACGTGGTCCTATACTGGCTGAACGAGACACAGCAGTCCCCGTTGGATTCGGGTGAAATTTGTATTTTTGGCGAATATTTTAGTGAGAGGGACAATGTTTCATGAGGCTGGCTTAAGGCTGAGGCTAGGGTTAGGGTTAGGGTTAGGGTTATGGGGCTAGGGTTAGGGTTATGGGGCTAGGGTTAGGGTTACGGTCGTCTTTTGACCGATTGACTCGAAATTGCACACGCATGTCCTCCTCACTGGTGGAATGAGGCTCGCCGGTTTTGGTTGGATTCCGGTGGAATTTGTATTTTTGGTGAATATTTTAAAGAAAAAAATGGCCTTTTTCATGAAAACGTCGGCCGATTTTTTCAATAGCTTCCAGGTCTTTGGACCGATTGACTCGAAATTTCTCCCAGACGTGGTCCTATACTGGCTGAACGAGACACAGCAGTCCCCGTTGGATTCGGGTGAAATTTGTATTTTTGGCGAATATTTTAGTGAGAGGGACAATGTTTCATGAGGCTGGCTTAAGGCTGAGGCTAGGGTTAGGGTTAGGGTTAGGGTTATGGGGCTAGGGTTAGGGTTATGGGGCTAGGGTTAGGGTTACGGTCGTCTTTTGACCGATTGACTCGAAATTGCACACGCATGTCCTCCTCACTGGTGGAATGAGGCTCGCCGGTTTTGGTTGGATTCCGGTGGAATTTGTATTTTTGGTGAATATTTTAAAGAAAAAAATGGCCTTTTTCATGAAAACGTCGGCCGATTTTTTCAATAGCTTCCAGGTCTTTGGACCGATTGACTCGAAATTTCTCCCAGACGTGGTCCTATACTGGCTGAACGAGACACAGCAGTCCCCGTTGGATTCGGGTGAAATTTGTATTTTTGGCGAATATTTTAGTGAGAGGGACAATGTTTCATGAGGCTGGCTTAAGGCTGAGGCTAGGGTTAGGGTTAGGGTTAGGGTTATGGGGCTAGGGTTAGGGTTATGGGGCTAGGGTTAGGGTTACGGTCGTCTTTTGACCGATTGACTCGAAATTGCACACGCATGTCCTCCTCACTGGTGGAATGAGGCTCGCCGGTTTTGGTTGGATTCCGGTGGAATTTGTATTTTTGGTGAATATTTTAAAGAAAAAAATGGCCTTTTTCATGAAAACGTCGGCCGATTTTTTCAATAGCTTCCAGGTCTTTGGACCGATTGACTCGAAATTTCTCCCAGACGTGGTCCTATACTGGCTGAACGAGACACAGCAGTCCCCGTTGGATTCGGGTGAAATTTGTATTTTTGGCGAATATTTTAGTGAGAGGGACAATGTTTCATGAGGCTGGCTTAAGGCTGAGGCTAGGGTTAGGGTTAGGGTTAGGGTTATGGGGCTAGGGTTAGGGTTATGGGGCTAGGGTTAGGGTTACGGTCGTCTTTTGACCGATTGACTCGAAATTGCACACGCATGTCCTCCTCACTGGTGGAATGAGGCTCGCCGGTTTTGGTTGGATTCCGGTGGAATTTGTATTTTTGGTGAATATTTTAAAGAAAAAAATGGCCTTTTTCATGAAAACGTCGGCCGATTTTTTCAATAGCTTCCAGGTCTTTGGACCGATTGACTCGAAATTTCTCCCAGACGTGGTCCTATACTGGCTGAACGAGACACAGCAGTCCCCGTTGGATTCGGGTGAAATTTGTATTTTTGGCGAATATTTTAGTGAGAGGGACAATGTTTCATGAGGCTGGCTTAAGGCTGAGGCTAGGGTTAGGGTTAGGGTTAGGGTTATGGGGCTAGGGTTAGGGTTATGGGGCTAGGGTTAGGGTTACGGTCGTCTTTTGACCGATTGACTCGAAATTGCACACGCATGTCCTCCTCACTGGTGGAATGAGGCTCGCCGGTTTTGGTTGGATTCCGGTGGAATTTGTATTTTTGGTGAATATTTTAAAGAAAAAAATGGCCTTTTTCATGAAAACGTCGGCCGATTTTTTCAATAGCTTCCAGGTCTTTGGACCGATTGACTCGAAATTTCTCCCAGACGTGGTCCTATACTGGCTGAACGAGACACAGCAGTCCCCGTTGGATTCGGGTGAAATTTGTATTTTTGGCGAATATTTTAGTGAGAGGGACAATGTTTCATGAGGCTGGCTTAAGGCTGAGGCTAGGGTTAGGGTTAGGGTTAGGGTTATGGGGCTAGGGTTAGGGTTATGGGGCTAGGGTTAGGGTTACGGTCGTCTTTTGACCGATTGACTCGAAATTGCACACGCATGTCCTCCTCACTGGTGGAATGAGGCTCGCCGGTTTTGGTTGGATTCCGGTGGAATTTGTATTTTTGGTGAATATTTTAAAGAAAAAAATGGCCTTTTTCATGAAAACGTCGGCCGATTTTTTCAATAGCTTCCAGGTCTTTGGACCGATTGACTCGAAATTTCTCCCAGACGTGGTCCTATACTGGCTGAACGAGACACAGCAGTCCCCGTTGGATTCGGGTGAAATTTGTATTTTTGGCGAATATTTTAGTGAGAGGGACAATGTTTCATGAGGCTGGCTTAAGGCTGAGGCTAGGGTTAGGGTTAGGGTTAGGGTTATGGGGCTAGGGTTAGGGTTATGGGGCTAGGGTTAGGGTTACGGTCGTCTTTTGACCGATTGACTCGAAATTGCACACGCATGTCCTCCTCACTGGTGGAATGAGGCTCGCCGGTTTTGGTTGGATTCCGGTGGAATTTGTATTTTTGGTGAATATTTTAAAGAAAAAAATGGCCTTTTTCATGAAAACGTCGGCCGATTTTTTCAATAGCTTCCAGGTCTTTGGACCGATTGACTCGAAATTTCTCCCAGACGTGGTCCTATACTGGCTGAACGAGACACAGCAGTCCCCGTTGGATTCGGGTGAAATTTGTATTTTTGGCGAATATTTTAGTGAGAGGGACAATGTTTCATGAGGCTGGCTTAAGGCTGAGGCTAGGGTTAGGGTTAGGGTTAGGGTTATGGGGCTAGGGTTAGGGTTATGGGGCTAGGGTTAGGGTTACGGTCGTCTTTTGACCGATTGACTCGAAATTGCACACGCATGTCCTCCTCACTGGTGGAATGAGGCTCGCCGGTTTTGGTTGGATTCCGGTGGAATTTGTATTTTTGGTGAATATTTTAAAGAAAAAAATGGCCTTTTTCATGAAAACGTCGGCCGATTTTTTCAATAGCTTCCAGGTCTTTGGACCGATTGACTCGAAATTTCTCCCAGACGTGGTCCTATACTGGCTGAACGAGACACAGCAGTCCCCGTTGGATTCGGGTGAAATTTGTATTTTTGGCGAATATTTTAGTGAGAGGGACAATGTTTCATGAGGCTGGCTTAAGGCTGAGGCTAGGGTTAGGGTTAGGGTTAGGGTTATGGGGCTAGGGTTAGGGTTATGGGGCTAGGGTTAGGGTTACGGTCGTCTTTTGACCGATTGACTCGAAATTGCACACGCATGTCCTCCTCACTGGTGGAATGAGGCTCGCCGGTTTTGGTTGGATTCCGGTGGAATTTGTATTTTTGGTGAATATTTTAAAGAAAAAAATGGCCTTTTTCATGAAAACGTCGGCCGATTTTTTCAATAGCTTCCAGGTCTTTGGACCGATTGACTCGAAATTTCTCCCAGACGTGGTCCTATACTGGCTGAACGAGACACAGCAGTCCCCGTTGGATTCGGGTGAAATTTGTATTTTTGGCGAATATTTTAGTGAGAGGGACAATGTTTCATGAGGCTGGCTTAAGGCTGAGGCTAGGGTTAGGGTTAGGGTTAGGGTTATGGGGCTAGGGTTAGGGTTATGGGGCTAGGGTTAGGGTTACGGTCGTCTTTTGACCGATTGACTCGAAATTGCACACGCATGTCCTCCTCACTGGTGGAATGAGGCTCGCCGGTTTTGGTTGGATTCCGGTGGAATTTGTATTTTTGGTGAATATTTTAAAGAAAAAAATGGCCTTTTTCATGAAAACGTCGGCCGATTTTTTCAATAGCTTCCAGGTCTTTGGACCGATTGACTCGAAATTTCTCCCAGACGTGGTCCTATACTGGCTGAACGAGACACAGCAGTCCCCGTTGGATTCGGGTGAAATTTGTATTTTTGGCGAATATTTTAGTGAGAGGGACAATGTTTCATGAGGCTGGCTTAAGGCTGAGGCTAGGGTTAGGGTTAGGGTTAGGGTTATGGGGCTAGGGTTAGGGTTATGGGGCTAGGGTTAGGGTTACGGTCGTCTTTTGACCGATTGACTCGAAATTGCACACGCATGTCCTCCTCACTGGTGGAATGAGGCTCGCCGGTTTTGGTTGGATTCCGGTGGAATTTGTATTTTTGGTGAATATTTTAAAGAAAAAAATGGCCTTTTTCATGAAAACGTCGGCCGATTTTTTCAATAGCTTCCAGGTCTTTGGACCGATTGACTCGAAATTTCTCCCAGACGTGGTCCTATACTGGCTGAACGAGACACAGCAGTCCCCGTTGGATTCGGGTGAAATTTGTATTTTTGGCGAATATTTTAGTGAGAGGGACAATGTTTCATGAGGCTGGCTTAAGGCTGAGGCTAGGGTTAGGGTTAGGGTTAGGGTTATGGGGCTAGGGTTAGGGTTATGGGGCTAGGGTTAGGGTTACGGTCGTCTTTTGACCGATTGACTCGAAATTGCACACGCATGTCCTCCTCACTGGTGGAATGAGGCTCGCCGGTTTTGGTTGGATTCCGGTGGAATTTGTATTTTTGGTGAATATTTTAAAGAAAAAAATGGCCTTTTTCATGAAAACGTCGGCCGATTTTTTCAATAGCTTCCAGGTCTTTGGACCGATTGACTCGAAATTTCTCCCAGACGTGGTCCTATACTGGCTGAACGAGACACAGCAGTCCCCGTTGGATTCGGGTGAAATTTGTATTTTTGGCGAATATTTTAGTGAGAGGGACAATGTTTCATGAGGCTGGCTTAAGGCTGAGGCTAGGGTTAGGGTTAGGGTTAGGGTTATGGGGCTAGGGTTAGGGTTATGGGGCTAGGGTTAGGGTTACGGTCGTCTTTTGACCGATTGACTCGAAATTGCACACGCATGTCCTCCTCACTGGTGGAATGAGGCTCGCCGGTTTTGGTTGGATTCCGGTGGAATTTGTATTTTTGGTGAATATTTTAAAGAAAAAAATGGCCTTTTTCATGAAAACGTCGGCCGATTTTTTCAATAGCTTCCAGGTCTTTGGACCGATTGACTCGAAATTTCTCCCAGACGTGGTCCTATACTGGCTGAACGAGACACAGCAGTCCCCGTTGGATTCGGGTGAAATTTGTATTTTTGGCGAATATTTTAGTGAGAGGGACAATGTTTCATGAGGCTGGCTTAAGGCTGAGGCTAGGGTTAGGGTTAGGGTTAGGGTTATGGGGCTAGGGTTAGGGTTATGGGGCTAGGGTTAGGGTTACGGTCGTCTTTTGACCGATTGACTCGAAATTGCACACGCATGTCCTCCTCACTGGTGGAATGAGGCTCGCCGGTTTTGGTTGGATTCCGGTGGAATTTGTATTTTTGGTGAATATTTTAAAGAAAAAAATGGCCTTTTTCATGAAAACGTCGGCCGATTTTTTCAATAGCTTCCAGGTCTTTGGACCGATTGACTCGAAATTTCTCCCAGACGTGGTCCTATACTGGCTGAACGAGACACAGCAGTCCCCGTTGGATTCGGGTGAAATTTGTATTTTTGGCGAATATTTTAGTGAGAGGGACAATGTTTCATGAGGCTGGCTTAAGGCTGAGGCTAGGGTTAGGGTTAGGGTTAGGGTTATGGGGCTAGGGTTAGGGTTATGGGGCTAGGGTTAGGGTTACGGTCGTCTTTTGACCGATTGACTCGAAATTGCACACGCATGTCCTCCTCACTGGTGGAATGAGGCTCGCCGGTTTTGGTTGGATTCCGGTGGAATTTGTATTTTTGGTGAATATTTTAAAGAAAAAAATGGCCTTTTTCATGAAAACGTCGGCCGATTTTTTCAATAGCTTCCAGGTCTTTGGACCGATTGACTCGAAATTTCTCCCAGACGTGGTCCTATACTGGCTGAACGAGACACAGCAGTCCCCGTTGGATTCGGGTGAAATTTGTATTTTTGGCGAATATTTTAGTGAGAGGGACAATGTTTCATGAGGCTGGCTTAAGGCTGAGGCTAGGGTTAGGGTTAGGTTAGGGTTATGGGGCTAGGGTTAGGGTTACGGTCGTCTTTTGACCGATTGACTCGAAATTGCACACGCATGTCCTCCTCACTGGTGGAATGAGGCTCGCCGGTTTTGGTTGGATTCCGGTGGAATTTGTATTTTTGGTGAATATTTTAAAGAAAAAAATGGCCTTTTTCATGAAAACGTCGGCCGATTTTTTCAATAGCTTCCAGGTCTTTGGACCGATTGACTCGAAATTTCTCCCAGACGTGGTCCTATACTGGCTGAACGAGACACAGCAGTCCCGTTGGATTCGGGTGAAATTTGTATTTTTGGCGAATATTTTAGTGAGAGGGACAATGTTTCATGAGGCTGGCTTAAGGCTGAGGCTAGG
>NW_028175121.1:0-57000 GCF_965226575.1 Pagrus pagrus
TCTGGAAGACTGCTGGCTACTGGAGCAGTGCAGGGGTGTGTCCTCAGTCCCTTCCTCGTTAAGTTGCAGACGACACCACCATTGTAGGACTGTTTAAGAACAACAGTGAGTCAGCCTACAGGGAGGAGGTCAAACACCTGACTGACTGGTGCTCTTAGAACAACCTGGACCTCAACGCAACCAAAACCAAGGAACTAATAGTGGATTTTAGGAAATCTAAAAGGACTGTGCCTCCAACCCTCTCTATTGAAGGAGAGGAGGTGGAGAGGGTGGAGAGCTTCAAGTTCCTTGGGGTACACATTTCAGCCGACTTCACCTGGTCCATCCACACCTCGAATCAGGTGAAGAAGGCCCATCAGAGACTTTACTTCCTCAGGAAGTTGAAGCAGACCCATCTCCCCCGCCCCCTGCTGGTTAACTTCTACAGAGCATCCATCGAGTCCATCCTGACCTACTGCTGCACTGTGTGGTTCACCAGCTGCACTGCCAAGGACAGGAAAGACCTACAGCGGGTGGTGAGGACGGCAGAGAGGATCATTGGGACCACTCTGCCCCCCCCCCCCCTCAGAGATATCTACTCTGGCCAACTGCACAAGAAGGCTGGAAACATCAGTACTGATCTCACACACCCCGGACATGCCCTGTTCTCCCCACTCCCCTACCGCTCTCAAATCCAGAACCGCAAGATTGAGTAACAACTTTTTCCACCAGGCTGCCAGAACCATCACCCCACCCTGTTGGAATTATGTGTGAATAAATATATTATCAGTTTTTGATTAGCTAAATCTTATGCTATTCTGTCATGCTGAAATCTGTGGAGAGCTTGACCACAGGACATTTACATATCTGCCACTTTCACCTCTAGCAACAAGTTACTCAACAAGTTGTTCTCTGTGCTCTGTGTTACACCAATGATATACGATCACGCCCAGTTGTCTGTGAATAAAAGTTATGCATGGGGGAGAGCTCGTTGGAAGACTGCTGATCAGACTCACAGTGCTGACACCTGTACTTCCCCTTTGCAAAGAAAGACAAACTCTGAGTCCGTGTCTGTTTGTGTGTATTTTGTTAGTGTTAAACCTAACACACCCCTATCCAGCTCACGCAAGGACTGACATTGAATACATACATACACACACTGCCAAGTGCAATACATCCTCCTTCCTCCTCCATTGCACTATGAGCCCACTATTGTTTGCACTTTTGCACCACCTTGCACTTTAATGCACACGTCCATATTTATGGGGACTTGTTTTTATACTGTTTATCTGTGTATCTTTTATATATACTGTTTTTATTTTTCTACTGTCCTACTGCCATGTGGAGCTGCTAAACGTATTTTCACAGTAAATGTTAGTGACAATGTTGACAGTGACAATAAAGGATTCTATTCTATTCTATTTTCTCACCAGTCAAAGACATGCATAATTTGTCCAGCTGATGCCACAATAGATGTACAAATACAAAGCCAAATTTCAGGAAGAAAATTTCTCATTTGTAATGGTTAATGGTTATTAGGGGCCAGGCAGCATACACATTAGGGGTCCCGGCCTTATTGTTATCACCAGTCTTTTTCTTCTTCTTCTTCTTCTGCGGAAAATCCTACTTCCCATGCATGAAAAATCACCAAACTAATTGGGTTCTTGATCTTTGTTGTCATAGGAAATTGATTTTTATTCAGTGATTACGATTAGATGCAGATAGTAATTGTCTTTATTGAAGTTAAATTTAACATTTTGTTTTTACTCTTTTGAAATGACAGAATCATATCGTTGAAAGGATGTGGCCAGACGTTAATAACAGGGTAACCTACCCACTGAAAAGGGCTCTCATCCACCTTGTAGACCAGGAGGAACTCAACATGGAGGACAACTTGACACAGTATTGTGTGTCCACACTTACCTGTCAGGTGGCTCAGATTGGACTTGAGCGAATGGTGCAGTCCTGGAATGCACACAGGATCCAAGGTTAGCATACCACTTTTTAAATTTCCCTTTAACCCCGTTATGTACCTTTATAGGCATTGTATGTTTGTCATTGTGAATAGGCTATATTCTGAACAGCTGCAACACACTACCGGCCGATGAGAGTCTAATTGTAGTTATATATTATTAGATGTAGCCTAATTGGGAAAACACGGGCAGAAACTTAGTGACCTTGATACTGTTTTTCTTTTTGTTAGTTGTGCACGTTCCCATGACGGGCATGCAGTTCTTAGCAGGCAGGCACTTCTCGGCATAACAAGTCTGAAGCCTAATTTTGTATTTACTTCAATATCAGACATTTTTAAAGAAAATATTTGAGTGAATAAATTATGGTAAAGCTCACTAGGCAAGACACGTTTATTTGTATAGTACATTTCAACAACAAGGCATCATAAAAAAGATATTAATCACATTAATGTAAGTACAATTAAGTATATGGGATAGCAGACAGATATAAAAACTAAACAAGGCAGATAACACTAGAAGGGCCATAAGCGTCATTTTGACCGCTACATTTTAAACTCTACAATCTCTCATGTAAATACCCAATTGAGTGATGAATGCATTCATTGTGCCATGATGTTTTTTAAAAAAACAAAATAACACCGAAATGTACATTTTAACAAACTTAATTTCCCTGGTACAAAGTCAGAGTCACATCACCACACTTCAGCACCTTCGTGTTGAACAGCTCCGCTTGCTGTTTCACGGTGGGCGGCAACTCCCGTTTTTGTTTGCCCATGGTGCCAACCAGGCTGGTCTTCTTTGCCTGTAAGGCGGTGGCCAGTTTTAGGGACGTGAAGAAATTGTCTGTGGTAATGTTTCTTCCCTTCCCCAGGAATGGCTCCGCCAGTCTCAGCCCCACACTCTCTCCCACGAGCCGACCTGCGCTCCGTGTCTCCTCCTTCCCCAGACACGGAGACCCGTTCAACATGTATTTAGAGTTGACATCTACAGCCAACCAAAATTTGACCCCGAATTAATCGGGCTTATTCCTCATATATTGGGTGAACTTGCAGGGGGCCTTTGTGGGGAACAGCTGCTCATCAATCGTGATGTTAGCGTCGGATTTGTAGCAGGCTACACTAGTCTGGATGAACCGGTCCCAAGTGGCCCGCACCAGGGCAAACTTGTCGTCCTGCAGACGCACATGTCGGGTCTCCTTCCTGTCAAAGCGCAGGAACCTCATTATGTCCCTGAAGCGATTTATTGCCATCGTTTGTCTGAAAAATGGTAAGCCCCCATTCCTCCATATGAGCAGCAGAATAAGTGAATAGTCC
This sequence comes from Pagrus pagrus, assembly GCF_965226575.1. NCBI lineage: Eukaryota > Metazoa > Chordata > Actinopteri > Spariformes > Sparidae > Pagrus > Pagrus pagrus. The sequence goes on from NW_028175121.1 coordinate 3,266, forward strand.
AGGCTGTAACTTAGCGCAGGGCAGCGGAGCTCACCTTGAGTGTTGTATGCCGTAGCCGCCGGGGAAAGCCGTCTCATTTTCCTCGGTACAGACTCTGAGTCACTCTCTGAGGAGGTGTTTTCGTGTACCCAGGAAAGATCGCTTTCATTTCTGAGCCCCTCCATCAGAATCACGACTGTCCAAGTTATGAAACATCTTGCTTCGGCAGTATTCAAATTACTCTTCATCCTTTCCTTTTTAGACATGTTGTGAAGGCTCGACTCCATCGCAGACATAGCCCAGCAAACATTTTGACATCTATTTGACGTCTAATCAACGTCGGTCAGGCAGGTCAATTCGACGTCTAGCAGAGGTGCTGAAATGAAAGTTTTTCTGACGTCGGTCTTATGACCGACCACATTTCGACCGTTATTAGACCGCATCAATTCACGTCGTTTCAACGACATATCAACGGCTCACAGAGCAGGCTACTTCAATCAATGTCATTATTACGTCGTATAGACGACTTTTCAACGTCTCTACGTGGCGTCTTTTTGACGTCTAATCAACGTCGGTCAGGCAGGTCGATTCGACGTCTACCAGAGGTGCTGAAATGAAAGTTTTTCTGACGTCGTTTTCATGACCGACGTCATTTCGACGGCTCTTAGACGGCATCAATTCACGTCGTTTCAACGTCGTTTTGACGCCATATCAACCTTTGTCAAAATACACATGTAATGTATTGCATTTAAAAATATGTTTACCTAAATCGAGTTTCAACTAGTGCCTACATAACTGGCATTACCACATCCATACATTCTATTACAAGCACAGCTCTTGTGCTGTAGCCTATAGTCTACATGTGCAATTCTCAATGCTCTAATCTGCAACTATTTAAATTAACTTATCAATTTCAGCAAAAAAATCCTTAAAATGCAAAGAGGTCAAAAAGTCCAATAGACAACACCAGCAAATTTCACATTTGCCAACTTAAAATATCACAGGAATGGTGAACCTGGTTAAAACTTTCATAGTAAATAAACTCAGCTGTGATAAAGTTAAAAATACTCGAATAATGTTCACCCATACTGTAAAATACAAGTAGTACATGGACAAATCTCAGGTAAAAAAAAAAAGAAAGAAGAAAAAGACAGCATTCAGGACCAGATATATGAAATGAGTTATCTATATATTGAATAATTGAATAAAAAACGAACATGTTTATGGGAACAAATGTTTTATTGACTTTCTTTTTATTGCAGTCCTTTGGGGGTCTGCCCCTTGCCCCCGCTTCTTGGTGGGGCATGTTTAAGTTGGTTCTGAATCACACTCTCTATTTCTGCATCTGTGGCCTTTGGATTCCATCTCTTCACAGCAGCTGGAGAGAGGGCATAAGAAAAAAATAAACATTTTTACAAGAGCGCCTATTCAGATGTTAAATGCACTTTATAGATGGCAAGAACAAATTGTTTTGGGAGTTGAAAGAGTAATGAAAGAACCACTTCTTAGAGCCACTCAGTAGCCTGAATCTGATGGTTCCTAATAAAGCCAGTAGGCATTAACAGTCTGTGCTATGGTAGCCCAGCTTAGCCCAGGATAGCCACATGCACATGAAGCCCATTCAGTAATTTCAATTATATCAATCTTAGTTTCTTACACTTGATGACATGGAACATCTTTGTGGCTTTAAAAGGCACAACACAGAGATGCAACACTAAGCATAACTTCTCTTTCATGCAGGTGCCTGGCTGTACACACAGGGAGCACAATAGCACATTAGAGGTTTTCTTTTAAAGGACAATTCCATTTCATTTCAAACATGTGCTACAGTTTCGGAATACATTTACTCTAAAAGAATGAATTTGAAGATATTCCTCACTGTTGCTGCTGTTATGCATTAGCACCTCTGTCCAAGCATCATCACAACAGCATAAAACAGTGGCGGATGGCTCTGAGGCTGTATCCAAATATTCATATTCATTCAAGCCCCCCCATTCAAGTGTGTGTGTGTGTGTGTGTGTGTGTGTGTGTGTGTGTGTGTGTGTGTGTGTGTGTGTGTGTGTATCTCACCTGGTGTGCGTCTCACAATAAACCTGTGAAGTGAGGTAAATTGGACAAATAGTTATCAAAACAGGCCTATGCGAGGGACAGAGACACACAAATAGATTACTTTTATATGTAGAGAGATAGTGACATTGATTAACCTCTGAAGTCAATAAAAATGTAAAAATTTTAGTACGCCTAAAATAAAAAAAAACTGTAAGGATGAATAACTGCTTGTGGCTTCATCTGAGCATGTCAATGGCATTATGGGGCTGTAGCCACACTATCAGTGAACACTTGTTTCAAATTTGAAGAAGATGGCACAAAGTATGACCATTCTACACCTAAGCTGTGATTGACAGATAACCAGCCACACTGTCAGTCACGTCTCTACAATAAGCTGGCGCCCTCTGCCGTTGCGGTCGTGTAGCGACACCAGACAACTATCAGAGTGTGTCAACGGTTAGACCCCGGTTATAAGACGATTTCTGGCCACATATCAATGTCCGTGGACCAGATAGTTTTCGGGAGCTGGTATGGACCGTATGGTCCGTCCCGTTTTTGGTGTATGTCAAGCGACACCTATAGGCCTGGCATATGAACTACAACGTTTTCGGTTGATCCGTCTAGATGCAAATATTCTTGAAACAATGCCGAGGAAGACGGAGAAAAAATAACGTTTTCGCCCGTCTGGACGGCCCCTTAAAGTGTTTTGGTTCTGTAACGATGCTAAACCGATAGTTGCACAGATGTTCGGCTCACATTCGTGCGTTGATAGGTCGTTGAAACAACGTCTAAATGACGTTGGTCATTTCAGCCCCTCAGATAGACGTCAAATCAACCTGCCTGCCCGACGTTAATCAGACGTCCCGACATGATTGGATATCTGCATCTCGACACAGCAGTAGATAGAGGAAATCATTCTTGACAGTGTTTTTTCAGTTAAATATGTTTTCTTTGAGATCGTATTCCCCCTAATGTTCACATGTCGAAAAAAAGTCGAATTAAAGTCACGTCGTGACGCGACGTCGATTGGACGTCTTCATCTAGACGCAGGTCGAGAAAGCGTTTTCTGGCAATGTTTATTCAGTTAAACCGCTCTAAAATGCATATTTAATTAGGTCATATTTGCCATGATATTATTTTATGATGTTGAAAAACAGTCGAATTAAAGTCACGACGTGACGCGACGTTGACTGGACGTCTTCATCTAGACGCAGGTCGAGAAAATGTTTGCTGGGTAGCCCTGAGTTAGCTCACAGGCTACGTGAGGTGCTCGATGCTATACCGAGCCGAACATCTGTGCAACTATCGGTTTAGCATCGTTACAGAACCAAAACACTTTAAGGGGCCGTCCAGACGGGCGAAAACGTTATTTTTTCTCCTCGGCATTGTTTCAAGAATATTTGCATCTAGACGGATCAACCGAAAACGCTGTAGTTCATATGCCAGGCCTATAGGTGTCGCTTGACATATACCAAAAACGGGACGGACCATACGGTCCATACCAGCTCCCGAAAACTATCTGGTCCACGGACATTGATATGTGGCCAGAAATCGTCTTATAACCGGGGTCTAACCGTTGACACATGCTGATAGTTGTCTGGTGTCGCTACACGACCGCAACGGCAGAGGGCGCCAGCTTATTGTAGAGACGTGACTGACAGTGTGGCTGGTTATCTGTCAATCACAGCGTAGGTGTAGAATGGTCATACTTTGTGCCATCTTCTTCAAATTTGAAACAAGTGTTCACTGATAGTGTGGCTACAGCCCCATAATGCCATTGACATGCTCAGATGAAGCCACAAGCAGTTATTCATCCTTACAGTTTTTTTTTATTTTAGGCGTACTAAAATTTTTACATTTTTATTGACTTCAGAGGTTAATCAATGTCACTATCTCTCTACATATAAAAGTAATCTATTTGTGTGTCTCTGTCCCTCGCATAGGCCTGTTTTGATAACTATTTGTCCAATTTACCTCACTTCACAGGTTTATTGTGAGACGCACACCAGGTGAGATACACACACACACACACACACACACACACACACACACTTGAATGGGGGGGCTTGAATGAATATGAATCTTTGGATACAGCCTCAGAGCCGTCCGCCACTGTTTTATGCTGTTGTGATGATGCTTGGACAGAGGTGCTAATGCATAACAGCAGCAACAGTGAGGAATATCTTCAAATTCATTCTTTTAGAGTAAATGTATTCCGAAACTGTAGCACATGTTTGAAATGAAATGGAATTGTCCTTTAAAAGAAAACCTCTAATGCTCTATTGTGCTCCCTGTGTGAACAGCCAGGCACCTGCATGAAAGAGAAGTTATGCTTAGTGTTGCATCTCTGTATTGTGCCTTTTAAAGCCACAAAGATGTTCCATGTCATCAAGTGTAAGAAACTAAGATTGATATAATTGAAATTACTGAATGGGCTTCATGTGCATGTGGCTATCCTGGGCTAAGCTGGGCTACCATAGCACAGACTGTTAATGCCTACTGGCTTTATTAGGAACCATCAGATTCAGGCTACTGAGTGGCTCTAAGAAGTGGTTCTTTCATTACTCTTTCAACTCCCAAAACAATTTGTTCTTGCCATCTATAAAGTGCATTTAACTTCTGAATAGGCGCTCTGTAAAAATGTTTATTTTTTTCTTATGCCCTCTCTCCAGCTGCTGTGAAGAGATGGAGTCCAAAGGCCACAGATGCAGAAATAGAGAGTGTGATTCAGAACCAACTTAAACATGCCCCACCAAGAAGCGGGGACAAGGGGCAGACCCCCACAGGACTGCAATACAAAGAAAGTCAATAAAACATTTGTTCCAATAAACATGTTCGTTTTTTATTCAATTATTCAATATATAGATAACTCGTTACATATATCTGGTCCTGAATGCTGTCTTTTTTTTCTTTCTTTTTTTTTTTACCTGAGATTTGTCCATGTACTACTTGTATTTTACAGTATGGGTGAACATTATTCGAGTATTTTTAACTTTATCACAGCTGAGTTTATTTACTATGAAAGTTTTAACCAGGTTCACCATTCCTGTGATATTTTAAGTTGGCAAATGTGAAATTTGCTGGTGTTGTCTATTGGACTTTTTGACCTCTTTGCATTTTAAGGAATTTTTTTGCTGAAATTGATAAGTTAATTTAAATAGTTGCAGATTAGAGCATTGAGAATTGCACATGTAGACTATAGGCTACAGCACAAGAGCTGTGCTTGTAATAGAATGTATGGATGTGGTAATGCCAGTTATGTAGGCACTAGTTGAAACTCGATTTAGGTAAACATATTTTTAAATGCAATACATTACATGTGTATTTTGACAAAGGTTGATATGCCGTCGAAACGACGTTGAAACGACGTGAATTGATGCCGTCGAAATGACGTCGGTCATGAAAACGACGTCAGAAAAACTTTCATTTCAGCACCTCTGCTAGACGTCGAATCGACCTGCTTGACCGACGTTGATTAGACGTCAAATAGACGCCACGTAGAGACGTTGAAAAGTCGTCTATACGACGTAATAATTGAAGTAGCCTGCTCTGTGAGCCGTTTTTATGTCGTCGAAACGACGTGAATTGATTGATCGACCTGCCTGACCGACGTTGATTAGACGTCAAATAGACGTCAAAATGTTTGCTGGGTAGTGTCTATAATACAGCAATATTTTTGTGGACATTATCAAACGGAAGAACTTTTATTTTGAAAAGCACAGGGCAAGGAAGCACATTAGCCAGTCAGAGGACCCGCCCACCAACGGAAACAAAATATTGAGTGGTAAATTCGTTTTGTAAGTGAGAACCAAAAAACAAGAAAACGAGCTGAACTTTTGATTTTCGTTTTTTGCCCCAAAACGAAAAAACGGCTCGTTTAATGGGTTCTGCTTGTGTCAATTATTTCCAGAAAACAGACTGATAAAACGTACCTTGGTCGTAGAGACCTACATGCAGAACACGGCAGTCTACAGGGCCAAGTGCATTAGGGACAACAATTGGAGCATCGATCAGATCCTCGAAGAGTTCCCTCGCCTAATGACAAAAGGCATGGTAAGTTTAGGGAAATATGATCTTACATGTGATGAGGATGCATTGTTTATAACGTTTTATTAGTGTGCCACATTGAATTTGTTTTAATGTGTTTTCCATTTTATAGATTGCACAGGACTTTATTGTCCTGCATGGGGACGCTGCATCAAAGTTATTTGAAACTTGGCTACCCTTTTATGCTGAGAAGATCCTGCACCTGGCAAGAGTGGAGGGGAAGCTGACAGAGCATTACGCTCCCAGAACGCAGGATTACTTGTAGTTCCTAAAATCTCCAAAAGTAGAATGGGAGCCAGAGCCTTCAGCTATCAAGCTCCTCTTCTGTGGAACCATCTTCCTGTTTTGGTCCGGGAGGCGGACACCCTCTCTACCTTTAAGAGTAGACTTAAGACCTTCCTTTTCGATAGAGCTTATAGTTAGAGCTGGTCCTATGCTGCTATAGGCCTAGTCCGGGGACAATGACACACTGAGCTTCTCTCTCCTCCCCTCTCCTCTCCTCTCCATCTGTATACATTATGCCTGTATACATGCCCCATCTCTGCATGTCACTGACTTACTTCTTCCCCGGAGTCCTTGTGCTTTCTAGTCCTACAGGCTCCCATGGATCCTGGCCGCGCCCGGGTCGTGGATCGTGGATGCGCCCACTGCTATGGCCCTGCCTGATCGTGGATGCGCCTACTGCTATGGCCCTGCCTGATCGTGGATGCGACTACTGCTATGGCCCTGCCTGATCGTGGATGCGCCTACTGCCATGACCCTGCCTGACACCCACCACTACTGTCGCTAATATTAGTCACATCTGTTACATACGTTCCACTACTATTATTGTAATGCATTACTACATACTATCCTTACCATTAATCACTACTACTGTTATCACTAGTAATCACATTTCCATGTGCATTTCATTATTATTGCTGTAATACATCTTTATGTACTTTCACTCCTGTCAACCATCGCTTATAATTGAATACATTGTGATCTCGTTGATCTGCTCTGTACATGCGACATCTATTGCACGTCTGTCCGTCCTGGGAGAGGGATCCCTCCTCTGTGGCTCTCCCTGAGGTTTCTTCCGCATTTTTTTCCCTGTTAAAAGGGCCTTTTTTTTGGGGCAAGTTTTTCCTCACTCGAATCGAGGGTCGAAGGACAGAGGGTGTCGTCTCTGTACAGATTGTAAAGCCCTCTGAGGCAAACTGTGATTTGTGAATTTGGGCTATACAAATAAAATTTGATTTGATTTGATTTGATTTGACATTGCCCCTGGATGGATTAACACCAGGTAATATATTCTTGTTTGCAGACCTTGCAAATGTCAATGTTGGTTTGTGTCAATGTAAGGTTTCCCCAGCGAGGCCGGTCTCACTCCCTAGGCTACATTTGTCCAACCAGGGTAGAAAGCTTGCAACAGGACTGCTAGCCACACGGTGGAACATGTTACTTTGCCCTAAACTATTAACCGGAGCCAGCATAAACCTCAAACAACTGGGCTAGGAGAGATTGGGTTACCTCACCTGGTTTCCACCGTTTGTAGCAGCCTTCCCTGTCACTTCTCCTACTCTGTTCAGGTTTGAGGTTAAAATAGTTCTTTTTCAAAGGCTGTCAGCCGACAGTCCCACTCACGGCAAGAGCCCACACCACGGTGACAGTCTCACCGTGGGCAGGAATTGGCTGCATGTAACTGTTAGCATAGGTTCTATTTTAGTTGGATACTGAATGACAAAATCACAGGTATGCCATTCCACATCGTATTGATGCCTATAATGTCTTTCTACAGATGGCGTTGGGGAACTCGCCTTGAGGCAGCTGCCAGCCTTGCTTCCACCAACGGCTTACAAAGTTGGCCGTGGCCGTGGTGTAAAAGTGGTTCGCCACAGCATTGAGGAATGCAGCTTGGCCTTCATCAACCATAAGCCTGTAAGTCCTCCAGCACATCTAAAGGGAAACTTTATTCATTTCATTAACATATCTGGGCTCAAGAATGTGTGCACGCACACATGCATATCCAGGTTTGTTTTACTATACTTGTGGGGACAGGCAAATGGTAAATGGTCTGCATTTCTATAGCCAGGGTTCCCACGGTCATGGAAAACCTGGAAAAGTCATGGAATTTTAAAAAACTAATTTTCCAGGCCTGGAAAAGTCATGGAATTAGTAAAATTCCTTGAAGTTTTGGAAAAGTTATGGAATTTTGTTGTGTGAAATTAAATTAATTGTTACAGTGGATAACTTCCCATGTAATGTAACATTACGGCAGGAACGGTAGGATTTGCCATTAGCGGTTTGTAACAATAGTATATCTCTGCAGACCCAGAGGCTGCAGATTCCCACAAGAGAGTTAAATGTGGCATATATGTTGATCTAGCCAATTCTGTCTACGTAGCATGTAACATCGGTAGGCCAATCTATATCAGTGTAGCAACATATCGATGCAATACGTCTGCCATCAACGTTACATTAATTCTGTCAATAGGGCATAACTCCGTCCATGTAGCTTAGCGCCGTCAGTTCATAGAAAAACATTAAGCTTGTTGATTGGACAGTTGAAGCCTGAAGCCTAAAGCCTCTCTTCCTGTCTTTATCAAAAAATACACTTTTCCATGGATTAAAGTTCTCCGTCGCTATGACGGATTTCCATCATTCAGACTTCACAGAGGCGACTTGTGAGATCAATGTAGATCGGAGGAACTGTTGGCTGATGTTTATTGACAGGTTGTCACACTCTACAGCCAATTGTATCGTTAACGGCGTGTGCGCGCCTGACCAATGACAGTGCAGTGACCCACACAGGGCGGGATCTGAACACGGAGCGGCGCTAAAGTTTAGCTGCTTAGCTAGCAAGGACTCGTCGCGCTGCTACGTTATCAGCTGAGTTTAAGTCAGCACGTGAGAACTCGTCTGACACGGAGAGTCTCCTGTTGTGTGCTACATGTGTGAAATAACAACTATAGTCTGGACTTTGTCTGCAGTGTATCTGTGTAAATGGCTTCATTCAGCGTCTCTCCCTCCCCTCTGGCACCGTGAGTTACCATGGTTACAGGAACACCCTGAAACTTTATAATGATGATCAATAAGAAGTTTTTGGTTAGTTTGACTGTACAGAATCATGAATGTTGCCTGATTGTAGCTCAATGCTTAAATCTTGTATTATAACATATAGAACAAAGCCTCAGAGCTTCTTTGATTATTAACAGTATGTTAGTGATGACAGAAAGATAACTCACCATCAGACTGACAAGGCTGCAAAAGTTGCTGCTTGTATGATGTATTTAAACGATAAGAGGCTCACTTTAAACAATATTATTAATAATAATTAATGATGATGATGAGAAGAAGAAGTAGAAAAATAGCGTACTGAAAAGTTCTGTAGATGGTTGATTATTTGAAAGAGTAAAACTTGAGAGAAGCTTGGCAAAACAAAGGGCACAGATTGATTTCATAGATTGAAAATTACATTGAAAAGACAAAAAACATTTTAAGTGTGAATAGAACAGCTGTTCAGATCATCCTCCTGTAAAACACTGTTGGTCAAATATTTAAACTTGATGTCTGCATTAGAGAATATGGTGTGGGGTGAGGCTGTAAATCTTATCTTATTTTTTTAGCACGTGTCAAGTAACGTGCCCTGTTACATGTTTCACAAATTACAAATTGGGAATATGACTTGGCTGCAGCTCGAAAAAAAACATTTCAGTCAAAAGATTTTTTCTTTGCTTTAATCCATGCTTTTCATACTTAATTGACCTTTGAATAGTGTAACAGTAGTTCAGTACAAACATCTGAATTTAATATGGAAAATGTATTTCATGACACAAGAAGCTTATGTGTCTGATTTTACTGTAAACCTGAAGATCTTTTGAAGAGATGAGGCTATGTGTTTTAACTATACAAGCAATCTCAGCGCACATGTGGAGGGCAGGAGTAGTTACTTGAAACCATATCAACATAATTAGCCTCTGCTTTTTATATTTTATGTACAATATTTATCATGTTAAATGTCAAAAAGTATTTTAAGTGAATACGAACATAACCAACTATTAGAGATTGAAAAAGGTTTACTGTTTAGTTTTCATACAATAATTAACAGTTGGAGTAAAGTATACTATACAGTTCTGTTCGTGTACTTATATAGGTTGTGAATGGTCATGGAAATGTTATTATGGGTCCTTGAAAAGTCATGGAAAAGTTTTGAAATTTTGTCCATGAAAATGTGTGGGAACCCTGTATAGCGCTTTTCCAGTCCTCTTGGACAGCTCAAAGTGCTTTACAACACATGCCACATTCACACACACATTCATACAATGATGCCGGAGGCTGCTATGCAAGGCACCAGCTGCTCATCAGGAGCAATTTGGGGTTTAGTATCTTGCTCAAGGATACTTCGACATGTAACTCGGGGGAGCCGGGATTCGAACCAGTGACCTTCCGATCACTAGACGACTCGCTCTACCTCCTGAGTTACAGCCGCCCCTACAGGCATCAAAAATAGCTTGACAATAGTCGGAAAATAGCCGATCTACAAGTTTACAACGCGTTGGTCACTATCAAAGCATAATGGGCTTCTAGAACACCTCAGCAGTACCACAGGCTGATCAGTTCCGTACCACACCGCACTGATGCAGTAATTTTTTCTAAAACAGGCCTCAACAAAGTATTGAGTGCAAAAATGAACATATTTATTATTTATCATTTGGACCTGATTCTATGAGGTTGACTCTAAAGAAGTCTTCTAAATCTACAAAGCATTTGCGGCCCACCTATCTGACCACCTAACCTGGCCTGACCTAACCTGGCTGCCTATCGGCCAGATAGGATGGTCAGATAGGTGGGCCGCACGCATTTTCAGAGCATGTTTATTATAATGATAAATCATCAATCGATTTGTGGCTTCTTAGGTCAGTTCAGGTCTGAATCCTTTTTTAAATTGTTTTCTGTAATGTGAGCTATATGCCATAACCATCCAGACTTAAACAAAAAAGGTTTGGAATATTTCGTGATGTGCAATGAAAGGTAGACTATTAAAGTTCAACTTTTTGAATTAGAGATGCACTGAATCTTTTCCAAATTGTAAACCTAACTAGACTTTATCATAAAACAATCATTTCTCTAGTGAGGACCAGGAAAAAGGTCCTCACAATGCCTATTTTTTAATTCTACTATACAAGTTGGTAGACATTTGTTCCTTACTCACTCACACTCTCTCACTTGCTCTCTTGCATTCTTTCTTTGTTTCTTTTTTAGCCTGGAACAAACATGGTGGAGTACCTCCATGAGGCCAAGGCATCCAGACCATACCCCTACATCCTAACACTGGGAAATGACAATCATAATACATCTCAGGCCTTTGTCATTGTTGCTGGACAGGCTTTGGAATACGACGCACTGCTTCAGGCCATCGATGTCAGCTTCAAGGCATTCTTTATCTTCGATATTAAATACCCGAAGCAGTGTGAACATGTGTGGGAATTCATACAGAACGTAGTCTATGAAATGCCAGGAGGGGAGTCCAAACTAGTAAAGTTTCTTGAAACTAGAATACTTGCTTGCAAGTAGAGCTAATGGCGTCAAGGACAGCTTTTTTCTAGCTTTTATTTGAAGAATGTACTATAGGCCTGTTGACTGTTAGTCAATGTGAGAACAATTTAACTATTGTGGATATTTTCTATTAATACATTTTTTCAAAGATTCCAATATTGTTTTAAGTGTTTCAGGCCATCGATGTCAGCTTCAAGGCATTTTTTTTCTTCGATATTAAATACCCGAAGCAGTGTGAACATGTGTGGAATTCAAACAGAGCATAGTCTATGAAATTCCAGGAGGGGAGTCCAAACTAGTAAAGTTTCTTGAAACTAGAATACTTGCACGCAAGTAGAGCTAATGGCATCATGGGCAGCTTTTTTCTAGCTTTTACTTGAAAAATGTACTATAGGCATGTTGACTGTTGACTTTCAATGTGAGAACAATTTAACTATTGTGGATATTTTCTATTAATACATTTTTTCAAAGATTCCAATATTGTTTTAAGTGTTTATTGCATAATATAAGCTTTGCATGACCAAATCTAGCATGTATTTTGTTATAGGTTTGGAGTTTAACAGTTTTATAGCTATGGGTAGTCTATCGCAATTTATTTTCTTATAGATTGTACTGTAATGTGTTAGAATTAATCTGGCATATTGGTTAATTTGACCCAGCATTTGGATAGATTACTGAATAAATGTGTAGTTGAATGAACCCAGAATTGTAGTTAATTTGACCCAGCATTTGGGTAGAGTATATGACACATATATGTAGTTGAAACAACCCAGAATTGTAATTAATTTGACCCAGCATTTGGGTAGAGTATATACAAATATGTGTGGTTGAATTTACCCAGATTTGCAGTTAATTTGACCCAGCATTTGGGTAGAATATTTAACTCATCTGTTGGGTTAAAATGGACCAACCCATCTTGCAGGGTCAAATTAACTACTGCTGGGCTGGTGCAATATTGACCCAGCGGTTGGGTTATAAAACAACCCAAATTGGGTTATTTTTAACCCATCATTCTTCTGTTTTGTGCTAACAGCATGCAGACCGCAGGATGGAAATGACAGGACTTCATACATCCTGAAAGGGTTTATTTCTCCATAACAACAGACTAACTCTACATTACCCGCTCATTACACGGCATAGGAGTGAAATAATTAATTTGAAACATAATGTTCATCAAAATACAACTTTTATCGATTTATAAATTGCACCATTTAACGTTAGTGCACCTGCAAGTCCAGTCTCTTCTCTGCTGTTTTGCTGAGCCTCCTCTCGGTCGTGTGCATTTGCTTTTAACGAAGCCTTTGAATATCAATCAGTGGATCGATTGATTAACATGTTACGATGTGTGTATTTGTCTTTTGTCATAACCAAGAGATTACAGGTTTACGGGGGCGCGTTTGTGTCGCGGACTCTGTGCCACCGAGAGGAGAGCTGTGACACCGGGTCAGAGGCTCTGATTGCAGGTTTGGTTTTCAGCCACAGTGTGGAAGGAGCCTCCACTCTCCTTGCAACAAGGTTATAAGTCATTTATCAAACAACAATGCACGATGTGTTTGTTTCTGTTTTGACGAAGGTACTTCCTACAGATGCTCGTTCACATGACTGCGTTTCACCAATCAAATGTAGCCGCTAGCGACGTTGGACTCCGTTTCACCACTCAGACAGAGTACTACAACAGCATTCATTTTTTATACATAGCCTGTCACGTCTTTCAACAGTCAGCCTAAATAAAAACAGATACCGATAGCCTATGAAACTTAGGATAAATAAATGTTATTCATTCAACTTACCTCCTCCTGGACTTTGATGCCCATCCACCAAAACACCTTTGTGTTTGGTAGCGGGGTCCGTTAGCGGCTCCACTGCCACTAGGCCTACTTGAACCAGCCCGAAAGGCTCCACTGCTGCTACTAGATCCTGGCCGAAAAAGACGCTTTAATTCCTCGTCAACGGCTGGTGGTTGGGATGTTGCTGATGAAACTCTGTGTCTCCGACATTGTTGTTAGCAGTTGTCTGTCATTTAATATGTTATTTAGGAGGTCAACTGCTTGCTTGAGACCATGGTTGAGACCGTGGTTGAGACCCTCTCTGTCGGTCATTTGCTTTCACCTGAATCCTCATCATACCACTATACTCATACACACACACACTACTATACTGTCTTACACACACTATTATAGTCATACACACACACTATTATACTCATACGCACACTATTATAGTCATACGCACACACTATTATACTCTTACACACACTACTATACTCATATGCACACACTAGTATACTCATACACACTACTATACTCATGCACACACTAGTATACTCATACACAGTATAGTGGTGTGTGTGCTTGAGTATACTAGTGTGTGTAAGAGAGTATACTAGTGTGTGCGTATGAGTATACTGGTGTGTGTAAGAGAGTATAGTGGTGTGTGCGCGTGTGTATGAGTATAGTGGTGTGTGTGAGAGCAAATATGAATAATTTCCTAAACGGCCTGTCATATATTTCTACTGTGATCTATATCTCTACTGTGTATTTCTACTGTGATGTGTATTTCTAGTGTATTTCGACTGTGTGTTATGTATTTCTAGTGTATTTGTACTGTGTGCTGTGTATTTTGATCGTGTATTTCTATTGTGATGTGTATTTCTACTGTGATTTGTATTTCTACTGTGTATTTCTATTGTGATGTGTATTTCTATTGTGTATTTCTATTGTGATGTGTATTTGTGTATTTCTATTGTGATGTGTCTTTATGCGCATGCGCCGCAGTGTATGCAGCCTGTTCCAGTCGCTCCTGCTAACTTTAACTTTGTGTTCCACTTTCTCCTTTTTTCTTTATCTTACTTGTTCTGTTGAACAATGGGGGAATAAGATGGACGAACTTTCAGCGCTAACCCGGAATCATCAGGAGTACCGGGAATGTAGTCTGATGATTTTCTTGGAGTCATGGCTATACACTGATGTTCATGACCACAATGTTTCCATGGAGGGTTTCCACACTGTCTGGGCTGACAGGGACTGCACTATGAGCGGTAAGCGCAAAGGATGGGGGCTTGCTGTTTATGTGAACAACAGGTGGTGCAATCCTGGTCACATCACTATCAAAGACCCCATCTGCAGCCCGGATATTGAACTGTTAGCTGTGGGTCTCCGTCCCTACTATGTAGGCTACCCGGTGAATTCTCACATGCTATTGTCGTGGCTTCAGACCCCCCCCAACTTCTTGAGCACCTCACACCCATCCCCCACTCCTCACACCTCCTCTGGCTCCCATGCTACCTGGCCTCCTCTCATTATGGACTCCAACTCTCCCCCTCCTCGACCTGCACTGTTTACACCGCTTCATGTCAGGAGACAGCTGAGCAAACTCCCCACCGGTAAGGCTGCAGGCCCTGACCGTGTCAGCCCACGGGTTCTCAGAGCCTGCGCCAAACAGCTCTGTGGAGTGCTTTATCGTGTCTTCAACATGAGCCTTAGCCTCTAGAAGGTCCCTGTGATATGGAAGACGTCCTGCCTCGTTCCAGTGCCAAAGACGCCGCAGCCCAGTGGTTTCTCGGACTACCGACCGGTGGTACTGACGTCACATATCATGAAGACCCTTGAGAGACTCGTCCTGGAGCAGCTCAGGCCTATGGTCAGGCCGCACCTGGATCCCCTCCAGTTCGCCTACCAGCCCCGGATTGGAGTCGAGGATGCCATTATCTTCCTGCTGAACCGTGTCTACGCCCACCTGGACAAGCCGGGGAGCACTGTGAGGGTCACGTTCTTTGACTTCTCCAGTGCTTTCAATACCATCAGGCCTGCTCTACTGGGTGACAAGCTGACGGCGATGCTGGTGGATCCCCCCCGTGTCCTGGATTGTGGATTACCTCACTGGCCGACCACAGTACGTGCGCTTGCGGCACTGTGTGTCAGATGCTGTGGTCACCAACACCGGGGCCCCACAAGGGACTGTCCTCTCTCCTTTCCTCTTCACCCTTTACACCACGGACTTCAGCTACCAGACAGAGTCGTGCCATCTTCAGAAGTTTTCTGATGACTCTGCTGTTGTTGGATGTACCAGCAAGGCTGAATACAGGACTGTGGTGGACAACTTTGTCACATGGTGTGAGCTGAACCACCTGCAGCTCAACACAAGAAAGACTAAAGAGCTGGTGGTGGATCTGAGGAGAACCAGGAAACCAGTGACCCCAGTTTCCATCCTGGGGCTTATGCCACATTATTGTGGACATTGTTGAACACTACAAATATCTGGGGGTGTTCATAGACAATAAACTGGACTGGACTAAGAACACTGATGCCCTTTTCAAGAAGGGACAGAGCCGCCTATATTTTCTGAGGAGGCTCGCTCCTTTAACATCTGCCGGACTATGCTGAGGATGTTCTATGAGTCTGTGGTGGCCAGTGCTATTCTGTTTGCTGTTGTGTGCTGGGGCAGCAGGCTGAGAATAGCAGACGCCAACAGACTCAACAAGCTGATCAGGAAGGCCAGTGACGTTGTGGGAGCATCTTCAGCGAGAGACTAATTGCTCCAAAGTGCACCACTGAGCGCCACAGGAAGTCATTCCTACCTGTGGCCATTAAACTTTACAACTCCTCCCTCTGATCGGACTCAAATGGCTATGTATATGTATATATATATTTATATATGTATATATATATGTGTATCTATGTATATTTCACATATGCCATATTTTTTATTGCACTGTATATATGTACATACTTGGAGTGGTCATTGTACACTTGAGATTGAGATTGTCTACTATATTTTTCTATTTTATTTAATTTTATTTGTTGTCTACTTTACTATTGCATTTATATCTATCTCTTGTTCCATTCATGCTGTATTTTATCTCTGCTTTGCATGGAGCATCTGGAACTACAACAATTTCCCCCCAGGGATTAATAAAGTATTCTGATTCTGATTTCTACTGTGATTTGTATTTCTACTGTGTATTTCTATTGTAATGTGTATTTCTACTGAGATGTGTATTTCTACTGTGTATTTCTATCGTCTGCTCTTTATTTCTACTGTGTATTTTGACTGTGTGCTATGTGTTTCTTTTGTTTTTGCACTGTGTGCTGTGTATTTCTACTGTGATGTGTATTTGAACTGTGATGTGTATTTCTACTGTGTATTTCTATTGTGATGTGTATTGCTACTGTGTATTTATCTTGTCTGCTCTGTATTTCTACTGTGTATTTCTACTGTGTATATCTACTGTGATGTGTATTTCTATTGTGATGTGTATTTCTACTGTGTATTTCTATTGTCTGCTCTGTATTTCTAAAGTGTATTTTGACTTTGTGCTGTGTATTTCTACTGTGTATTTCTACTGTGATCTATATCTACTGTGTATTTCTACTGTGATGTGTATTTCTAGTGTATTTCTACTGTGTGCTCTGTATTTCATCTGTGTATTTCCACTGTGTGCTATGTATTTCTAGTGTATTTGCACTGTGTGCTGTGTATTTCTACTGTGTATTTCTACTGTGATGTGTATTTCCATTGTGATGTGTATTTCTACTGTGTATTTCGAATTTGTGCTATGTTTTTATAGTGTATTTGCGCTGTGTGTTGTGTATTTCTACTGTTTATTTCTATTGTCTGCTCTGTATTTATACTGTGAAGTGTATTTCCACTGTGTATTTCTATTGTCTGCTCTGCATTTCTAAAGTGTATTTTGACTCTGTGTATTTCTACTGTGTATTTCTATTGTGATGTGTATTTCTACTGTGTATTTATATTGTTGGCTCTGTATTTCTACTGTGTATTCCTATTGTTGGCTCTGTATTTCTACTGTGTATTTCTATTGTCATGTGTATTTCTACTGTGTATTTCTATTGTTGGCTCTGTATTTCTACTGTGTATTTCTCTTTCCTTCTCTGTATTTCTACTGTGTATTTCGACTGTGTGCTATGCATTTCTAGTGTATTCATACTGTGTGCTGTGTATTTCTACTGTGTATATCTACTGTGATGTGTATTTCTATTGTGATGTGTATTTCTACTGTGTATTTCTATTGTCTGCTCTGTATTTCTAAAGTGTATTTTGACTTTGTGCTGTGTATTTCTACTGTGTATTTCTACTGTGATCTATATCTACTGTGTATTTCTACTGTGTGCTCTGTATTTCATCTGTGTATTTCCACTGTGTGCTATGTATTTCTAGTGTATTTGCACTGTGTGCTGTGTATTTCTACTGTGTATTTCGAATTTGTGCTATGTATTTCTAGTGTATTTGCGCTGTGTGTTGTGTATTTCTACTGTTTATTTCTATTGTCTGCTCTGTATTTATACTGTGAAGTGTATTTCCACTGTGTATTTCTATTGTCTGCTCTGCATTTCTAAAGTGTATTTTGACTCTGTGTATTTCTACTGTGTATTTCTATTGTGATGTGTATTTCTACTGTGTATTTATATTGTTGGCTCTGTATTTCTACTGTGTATTCCTATTGTTGGCTCTGTATTTCTACTGTGTATTTCTATTGTCATGTGTATTTCTACTGTGTATTTCTATTGTTGGCTCTGTATTTCTACTGTGTATTTCTCTTTCTTTCTCTGTATTTCTACTGTGTATTTCGACTGTGTGCTATGCATTTCTAGTGTATTCATACTGTGTGCTGTGTATTTCTACTGTGTATTTCTACTGTGTATTTCTATTGTCTGCTCTTTATTTCTACTGTGCACAATAGACATACACAGTAGAAATACACATCACAGTAGAAATACACAGTAGAAATACACAGCACACAGTACAAATACACTAGAAATACATAGCACACAGTCGAAATACACAGTAGAAATACAGAGCCAACAATATAAATGCACAGTAGAAATTCACAGCACAGAGTCAAAATACACTTTAGAAATACAGAGCAGACAACAGATATACACAGTGGAAATACACATCACAGTATAAATACAGAGCAGACAATAGAAATACACAGTAGAAATACACAGCACACAGTACAAATACACTAGAAATACGTAGCACACAGTCGAAATACACAGTAGAAATACACATCACAGTAGAAATCCTTTGTAGAAATACACAGTAGAAATAAACATCACACAGTGGAAATATACAGTAGAAATACACATCACAATAGAAATACACAGTAGAAATACATAGCACACAGTCGAAATACACAGTAGAAATACACATCACAGTAGAAACACACATCACAATAGAAATACACAGTAGAAATATACAGTAGAAATACACATCACAGTAGAAATACACATCACAATAGAAACACACATTAGAAATACACGGCAAACAGTACAGATACACAATAAATACATAGCAAAGAGTAGAAATACACTGTAAAAAAACACATCACAATAGAAATACACAGTAGTAATACACATCACAATAGAAATACACAGTAGAAATACACATCACAATAGAAATACAGAGCCAACAATAGAAATACACAGTAGAAATACACATCACAATAGAAATACACAGTAGAAATAAACAGCACAATGGAAATACACATCACAGTAGAAATACATTGTAGAAATACACATTACACAGTAGAAATACACACTAGCTGTGCATAGCACACAGTGGAAATATACAGTAGAAATACACATCACAATAGAAATACACAGTCAAAATACACAGCACACAGTACAAATACACTAGAAATACATAGCACACATTAGAAATACACGGCAAACAGTACAGATACACAATAAATACATAGCAAAGAGTCGAAATACACTGTAAAAAAACATATCACAATAGAAATACACAGTAGTAATACACATCACAATAGAAATACACAGTAGAAATACAGAGCCAACAATAGAAATACACAGTAGAAATACACATCACAATAGAAATACACAGTAGAAATAAACAGCACAATGGAAATACACATCACAGTAGAAATACATTGTAGAAATACACATTACACAGTAGAAATACACACTAGCTGTGCATAGCACACAGTGGAAATATACAGTAGAAATACACATCACAATAGAAATACACAGTCAAAATACACAGCACACAGTACAAATACACTAGAAGTACATAGCACACAGTAGAAATACACATCACAGTAGAAATACACAGTATAAATATACAGTAGAAATACACATCACAGTAGAAATAGACATCACAATAGAAATAGACATCACAATAGAAACACACATTAGAAATACACGGCAAACAGTACAGGTACACAATAAATACATAGCAAACAGTCGAAATACACTGTAGAAAAACACATCACAATAGAAATACACAGTAGAAATACACTGCACACAGTACAAATACACTAGAAATACATAGCACACAGTCGAAATGCACAGTAGAAATACAGAGCAGACAAGAGAAATACACAGTAGAAATACACATCACAATAGAAATACAGAGCCAACAATAGAAATACGCAGTAGAAATACACATCACAATAGAAATACACAGTAGAAATAAATAGCACACAGTGCAAATACACTAGAAATACATAGCACACAGTTGAAATACACAGTAGAAATACACATCACAATGGAAATACACATCACAGTAGAAATACATTGTAGAAATACACAATAGCTGTGCATAGCACACAGCAGAAAAAAACAGTAGAAATACACAGTAGGAATAAACATCACACAGTGGAAATATACAGTAGAAATACATATCACAATAGAAATACACAGTAGAAATACACAGCACACAGTACAAATACACTAGAAACACATAGCACACAGTTGAAATACACAGTATAAATACACATCACAGTAGAAATACACAGTAGAAATATACAATAGAAACACACATTAGAAATACACGGCACACAATACAGATACACAAGAAATACATAGCAAACAGTCGAAATACACAGTAGAAAAACACATCACAATAGAAATACACAGCAGAAATACACCGCACACAGTACAAATACACTAGAAATACATAGCACACAGTCGAAATACACAGTAGAAATACAGAGCAGACAAGAGAAATACACAGTAGAAATACAGAGCCAACAATAGAAATACACAGTAGAAATACACATCACAATAGAAATACACAGTAGAAATAAACAGCACACAGTGCAAATACACTAGAAATACATAGCACACAATCGAAATACACAGTAGAAATACACATCAAAATGGAAATACACATCACAGTAGAAATACATTGTAGAAATACACATTACACAGTAGAAATACACAATAGCTGTGCATAGCACACAGCAGAAAAACACAGTAGAAATACACAGTGGAAATAAACATCACACAGTGGAAATATATCGTAGAAATACACAGCACACAGTCGAAATACACAGTAGCAATACAGAGCACAAAGTAGAAATACACAGAAATACAGAGCACAAAGTAGAAATACACATAAAACAGTAGAAATACACACAACACAGTGGAAATACACAGTAGAAAACCCAGCACACAGTAGAAAAAGATAGTAAATTCAAAGCATACAATAGAAATACACAGTAGAAATACACATCACAGTAGATATACACAAAAGAAATACTGCACAGTGCAAAAAGACGCTTCTCTCACTCTGAAACGCTCTAAATTGACATGAGTAAGTTTCCACCATAAATGAATTAAAGGACAGGTGAAACCATCCTTGCCTTAAAATAGATCCAAATTTAGCATGTCCAGGCTAGGAAACTTGTTTGAAAAACCTTTTTTCATTGAAATACAACATAGTCTACTTCACAGTTCAAAAACACACGTCTCTCGCTCTGAAATGCTCAAAGTTGACAGAAGTGAGTTTTCACCATAATTGCCATGATATTTATCCAAATTCAACTATTCCTGACAAAGAAAAATCCTTGAAAACGGTCCCTGTATGGTCCATGTCAGGCCCGTGCAGAGACCTTTGGAGGGGCAGATGCTCAAGAAAAAAAAAGGCATAAAAACTATATATATATATATATATACATATATAGCAGTAATCATCATGATGATGAGAAAAGAAAAGACATTAACTTACACTAAGGTACTACCTATGCTGAGGATGAATTTACTTGCTGAGGGAGCTACTCTATCAGGTGAGCTATAGGCCTACATCAGCCATAATGCTGCGCCGTGTCTACCGTTTAAAGAGTTGTCTGCGGTAAAAAAGCTGGCCCCAACCGACTTTTAGCTTTATCACATCAGCTATGGAGGACTAAACATGACTTAAGTATAAATAAATAAATAAATAAATGCATGAAGAAATGTATACATAAATGTTGAAATAAATAAATAAATACATAAATAAATAAATGCAGGAATAAATAAATACATGCATAAATAAATGAATAAATAAATAAATGCTGAAATAAATGAATAAATAAATAAATGCTGAAATAAATGTATCAATAAATAAATAAATAAATAATAGAATAAATAAATAAATGCTTTATATTTATTTCTACATTTCTGTACACCTACATTTATTTATTTCTGTATTTCTGTGTCCATATGTTAATGAGGTAGGAGGTCCTAACCTCAGTCAGCAGCATGATTGGTTACAGGAGTGTGCTCGATGCGGGTCGACTACTTCTGCCTTACTAGCGGCGCTGATGTTGTTGGCTACCAGCCCGCCCGCTCAGCTAACCCTTAGCTGCAGTTCTGATTTAGTTATGGCAGTTTTTGTACGAGCAATTGCGAATGAATTGCGATCATTAGCGAACCATGCGACCAACGACTATGTTCAGTTTCGTCTAGATAGATTGATGGATGACTTGGCTCAGCTCAACGCCGGTATGGATGTGCAAACTGAGCTAGCAGTGTTAGACGGTCTGGAAGAAGTCGCCCGCCAACTTTACATCCTGTCAGAGACAGAAGAAGGGACTCTTGGACGTCCGTCGTACAATATACCCCCCACTTTAATCGAAGCACACCTTCTCTGGGGGCACACCGCTAAGGAAATAGCACAGGTGTTCGGAGTGTGCGAGAGAACAATTCGTCGGAGGATGGCACAGTACGGAATAAGGTACTCCGGATTGTCTTTTTGTCTGGTTTCCCGTTTAGCTTCTTTTAAAGGTGGCAATATATGTGTGCAAATTCACAGAGATATTTAACTAGCTAGTGTTTATTGATGGTAAAGTTGCTCACCTTATCTCCAAATACCACTGGGAAATATACTGTGTTTATCTTATATAGTCTAACATTAGGTGCCAGTTGAGCATAAAATGTGTGTTAGTCTAAGCTTTTAGTATAAATTGTTCATGATATTGTAGCGTCCCTAAATGAGAAGCTACGACACGTTCAGATGGGTTTTCTTTTCCTTTATTTATCACTTGAACACAGGCTACTGTGGGCCGTAGCCAACGCCAAAACAATAAAACTCGCTGCCTCAAAAGTGCACACACACGCTAACATCGCTCCTTCCTGCATTCACCCGCAGACCTCTCAAACAACCCTGACCTCTCTCACTCTCAGCCAATCACAGACAAGCTATCTCACACACTCCCTGTCATAGGTAGCTGAAAATGACTGACAGGCTTCACAGTTTCTAAACGTGGAACACGTTCACTGACATTAAGGAAAACTCAGTAACTGCCTCAACAAACCTTGGTTTAACACACAGTATCACACAGTGACCTACACATCACTTTATCAACCCAGTCCGTTACAGTATTATAGAACATTTATCCCTACAATAATGTCTCCTTGCACTGCTCTGTAATCTGAGTTTAAGTTAACTAAAAATTAACTAACGTTACTGATATTAACTTACATTAATATGCACTGGGAGTAGGTCTAACAATACTTGATGATATAGGCCTATATGCTTTGGTTTTCAATGACAGATGGACTGGTGACTAACATGCTTATATTACTGACAAACTTAGTGTAGGAGCCAAAATGGGTTTGGCCTGTATTATTAATTGTTTATCCTGCACATGCTCTTTGGTTACTATTATTTCCGGCAATTAACACCTGGGTGTAGATTCACGGCATTTTACCTGTTTCAGTTGCACGGCGGTTCTGGTTAGACAAAGAGGGTGAGTGGGGCTCGATATTTTCTGTTGACCGTTTCGTTTTATTTCCATAACGTATCGTTTTGTTTCCATATACTTATATCATTTTTTGTGTCAATAAACACTTTAAAAAAGTCACTTTGAGTCAAGAATGGATTTATTCGAGCGTGTCGCAGACAAGACCCCACTGAGTCTCTTAGCGGCCTTTTAAATTGGACAATTAGTCGCTACACTTAGTTTATCATATGTACTCCTTACAGGTAGTGGATTTGTGCTGCTGCATTTGTTGATACTGTACATGGGTGCCATTAATTAACATCTTCAGTTTGTCGGATAATCTGTAACCCTATTTCTGGAGGAAAAGTGAACAGAGTCAGATGTGACATTTCAGCACAATTGCATTAGTTTGATACATGATAGTGTTGCATTTATAAACTCATACAATATGAAAGATTTTAACTTAAATTATAAATAAAATTAATAAACTGATAGGTATTTAGGTTATTTCTACAGGACACAGCAGCTGAGTTTAGACTAAACAGGAATGAGGTTTGTTTTAGGTGACATCGATTTAAAATAATCTAAACCTTTCACTGCAGCTAACGACAGAGCAACAGACTCCTTGTGATCATTGTTTTGTTTGTACTGTGAGATAGGTGACATTACTTTTTTGCCTCTTGTGACTTTTTTCTTTCATTTCATTTCATTTTTGATGATCAGAGTCCACAATCTATTAACTCCAATAGAGGACAACAGTCTGGATGAAACTGTTACCCAAATTCTGCAGCAGCATCCCATGTCTGGATACAAAATGATGGTTGGGCACCTGAATGCACAAGGCATACGCATACAAAGTAAGGAATTGTATTTATTACCCATTCATTTGTTCGGGGGTTGTTTTATGTTGGGATTTGGCATACTTGCTGATTCACTCACAATGTGAGGAAACTGCTTTATTTAGTGCTAGTCTGGATTTGTGAATTCACTGCCAGATTGGGGAATGCTTTTTTTTTTTTCAGTACACCATATCTGTGCATTGTTTTGCCTATTATAGGACAGCGTGTCCAGGAATCCATGCGGCGAGTGGATCCTGGTGGAGTTTTGATGCGCACCCTTCAGCTGAACCCAAGAAGGCATAGGAAGTATTCTGTTAGAGCACCGAACAGTTTATGGCACATCGATGGAAATCACAAACTGATAAGGTATCAAAAAAACATTCCATCTCAAAAAAAAACATCTCAAGCATCCACTTTATTGTAGATTGTACTAATGTAAGATACTTACTACCCAGTTTAGTGTATATCCAGAGCAGTTACAAAAGCCCATCTATCTATTTTAATTAACCTACCAGTGTCACTGAAAGCCAGACTAGGATTTATCAATGGTGGATGGATCAAATTATTTAATTCATCAATGTTCTTGTGCATGCAAATCAGTTTTACTGACTTCTGCCAGCACCAAAATTAAGAGTTACGCTGGTTGGTTCTTTTAACTTTTCACAGTACTCCATTGTAGATTGTACAATGTAGAAATTGTAATCTGACAGGGGCTAAAATGGCTACGACTCCCACACTGTGCACCCAGTATTGATGTCAATATTCCCAAATTAAAGTTGCACTCAACAGTTTAACCTCAGCCATTGTCTTCTTTGAAATCTAATATGATGGAGTACAGTGCTAAAAACAGAAAATGTCAGTGACCAAAGACTAAAAGCTCTACAACATGCAGCTGGCCTCAAAGGCTATTTTTAATCTAAATACTCACCAGAACCTTGTATAAATTCACTTTGCCATGTGTGGGTGTAAATTTTGTGAGCTGGAAATAAATACAAAGAAATGTTGACCTAGAAGTATATCAGGATTTTTATTTATGCTTGTGTGTTAAAGATTTCAGATAGAGAAGTTCTGTTCAAATAGGCTTATACAGTATGCTCTGTGTAAATCTGGCCTAAACTTGCACATAAAGAGATGCATGATACACGTAGTGGTATTGATCTTAGTCTGTTCTCATACGTATCTATTTCAGATGGCATATTGTTGTGCATGGTGGTATTGACGGCTTTAGTCGTTTGATTGTATACTTGAGTGCCGCCACCAACAATCGTGCAGCAACGGTCCAATAAAGCTTTCTGGAAGCTGTCGGTGTCTATAGTGTGCCATCACATGTGAGGTCAGATAAAGGCAGGGAAAATGTTGATGTTGCACGCTACATGGTGATTAATAGAGGACTGAACAGGAATTCACACATTGCTGGCAGGAGTGTCCATAACCAAAGGTAGCATAATCTTCCATTCAAACATTTATCAAAATAACACTTTGTAAAAGATGGCCATATAAACTGACTTAACCTGTCTCCTCAAGTCTATCTTAATACAATCAAGCTTTGTGGCAGCAGATTATGAGCTTTTCAACATTAACGTTAGTGTAAATATTGAAAGAGTTGTTCTCCTATTGTCTCTCTGTAATCTATACTGACCAGGAGAAGATTACTATTCTAGTGTGATTCCAATGTAAGTGATGACAAATCTACAGTCCTCATTCTGTAGTTCAGCTGAACTTCATTCTGAAGCTAATATGAGGCTTCAGCAGTCACAGAACAAGGCGACCCATCACTTACAATAGAATGGTTAGCATTAGATTTTCCACAGCCAGTATAGATGGACAGAGGAACAACTACAGCGACCAGAAACTCTTTCATCATACATGTGGGCATGTGAGCATTGTTTGAAGACAAACTTAAAAAAAAAATCAACTTATCCTTTTAAGAGATTAAAATTAAACTTTGTCATTAACTGTTATTTAGACTGAATATTGAATACATCACTTATTACCTATTTAATTCAGTTCTAATTTACTGTGCTTATCATTGATGGGACTGTTGTCATACACCAACAGTAGGTAAAAGTATTGGGTAAAGGTATTTTCCTGTATGTTGTGTCTTTGTTCATTGTAGGTAGAATTAACAGTTTTTCCTTTATACCCATCAGAATTGAAAGGCTCTGGAGAGACGTTTATGTGGGAGTTCTTGATCTCTTCTACACCATCTTTACCAACCTTGAGAGAGAAGGCCTTCTCAATCCTGACAATGAAATGCATCTCTATGCTCTGCACTGGTGCTTCGTGCCCCACATACAGAAGCACCTTCAGTTTTTCCAGCGTGGCTGGAAAGGCCACAGACTACGCACTGAGGGCAACCACTCACCGCTGCAACTGTGGACTCGCCATGAGCATGAGGCGCAGCAGGGCCCCATACAGGTTTGAATTTATTCAGTAATTCTGTTTTACTTTAACTTTTAACTTCCTACATGGGATATTGTCAACATTATCTCCACTTTATGTCCATTATAAAGTGCATGTATCAGTAGCAAAATGTAACTAATCGTGGCTTGTTGTTCAGGAACTAAATGTGATGGATTTATATTGCCTATCATTGGCACTTTCAACACAATAAGGTATTGCTACAATGTTGTGGTCAAACAAGGAGCAGTGATTTAGAGAGAAAATAATACATATTAGCTCTCAAAATTAATGTATTGGCTCTTGGAAATCGTAGTCAAGCTCTTTCTGATGCCATAGCTGTTTTTGGGGCATATACAGAATCCCAGATGATAAACAAGTGATATTTTAAACTAGGTTCTGTAAAATGAATGAATATGGCTTACAGTCCTGTAGACATATTTACCATAAAAATCTTTAAGACTTTGATTTTGATTGACCCTTAACCTCAGCTCTCGCAATTGCAGGTTGACATGGAGTTTGGAGTTGACTGGACTGGACCGAGTGGTCACCGTCAGCCTGGTGTTGTGGTCCCTGAAGTTCAGCTGCAGCGCTCACTGACTGACCAGGAAGTTGCAAGTCTACCAGACCCTGATGTCCCTCTGTCCAATGTGATGGATGCGTATGTACAAAGTGTGAGCTTATTGTCAGAAATGCTCCAGTAAATCCATATTGCTCAAGTTCTGATAAAGAAGCCGGTATTGTGGTTTAGCAGTTCTGATATTTGTGTTGAATCGCATTCTTATTTGCCAAAAACATCTTTGTTTCAAGTGTCTAAAATGATTTTTTTTTTTTTTAAGTAAAAAGAATGGTAATGACAGCATTTTTATTTTATACCAGATGTCAAAACTTACATTGTACAATATGACTGCAAACAAACACTTTTTGCAATAAGCAATTTTTTTTAACCATTAAGTTTAAAGCAATAGTTCACCCTTAAAACAAAATTCAGTCATTATCGACTCACCCACATGCTGATTACAAATCCGGTGTAGTTTTTTATTCCTCAAAGTCCAGTTGGAGCACGGCGCTGGTACCCTCCGGCAGTAAACATGGATGTAACGGCTGCAAAAGGCGCCCGAGAGAAAAGGTCCATAAAACTACACAACAACGTCGTACACGTTAGTACACTTTTATAGCCTAAGCCGTCGTTTCGAGTAAACTCTGGATGTCGCCACTTCAGGACACTTGGATTGCAGCGGACGAGCAGTATGGAGGAATATTACAACGTTTTTGTGTAGTTTTATGGACCTTTTCTCTCGGGCGCCTTTTGCAGCCGTTACATCCATGTTTACTGCTGGAGGGTACCAGCGCTGTGCTCCAACTGGACTTTGAGGAATAAAAAACTACACCGGATTTGTAATCAGCATGTGGATGAGTCGATAATGACTGAATTTCGTTTTAGAGTGAACTATTCCTTTAAACATTGAAAACCATTATGATTATGTAACAGAGCCTTGTACGACAAACTGTCCTGTAGTTATCAAAATAACTTGTTTTTAAGTATTCATTTCACATGTGATTGGAGACTAACAGTCTCTGAATCAGAAGGCTCAAGAAACTGCAACATGTATCCTGTTTCAGAACAATTCCACAAATAAAGAACAGCAACAACTCAATTTGTCTCTGTAACTGTCTCCTGAGCTTTAAAACAATTTTTAACAGTGAGATTAAACCTAAAAGACAATGGTATAGACATGAAACAAATAACAAATATGCTTCACCACATCACAAGCATGCAGACCTTTTTACTGCACCAGTGTCACACACACTGGCAGAACTAGGCACTAGTTGCTATCACTCTTTCAAATGCTTTTATGCTGCAATCCAAATTTTGTTGCTGGCCAAGCAAGACAACAAATGTACACTAAGGTATACAGTGATATATTGATGTGTCCTTAGATCATTCCAAACCCAGTGTCAGTGCTACAAATAGCAGCAAGAATGTCTCTTTCAAAGTTAGAGTACTCTTTGTAATGTCCTGGAAGTTTAAGCAGGTGGAAGCAGGTAGAAGAACTGGGAAAGTTGCTCTCCACCACGTTAACATCCAAGTGTCGGGGCAGCACATTCCACCCTATCCAGAACTGCAGGATGTTTCCCAAGGACGCTTGGGATGCTACCAAAATAGAAAAGAAAGTCAACATTTATTTTATTGCCTGAAATGATTTTGTATCATCAATCATAAATGAAGTTGAAAAAATAACGTAATTTTACTTAATTTGTGCTTTGGGTTATTCATGTAGCTGATAATCCACGGGTAATAAAAAAGTGGAGGAAGCAAAGACTTGTGTTTTTGACCAACATTCATTCATTTGCACCCAATACGGACTTTCAGTTAAATAACCTGAGGAACTGTTAAAAGTACATATTTACCGTTCTCAATAAATGTGCGAAGGAATCCTGTGATCCTACATGTATCCTCCAAAGAGACATCACTGTCTTCATCCTCATCCTGTGTTGGCCAGTTTATCTTTTCCAAGACTATCTGACAGATAATTTTTTCAAATCAGTTAACACTTCCCAACAGCCCAGAGAATATAAAGCGCAATAAACCAAAGAACAGAAGATATGAGAAATTGTCAATCCTAATAATCCAAATTGTAATGTGGTTAGGGCATGGTTGTAGTCAGTTTTAAGAACCATAGTAGAGTACTTTCCAGTCCTGTTGAGCATTTTCTAAATCATCCATCAGTTTTTTGATTGGTTTCCTTCTTTTAAGGCAGCAATTAGTATCAGTTCATGTCATTTGAAAATCAACTTGCAAGGACTTAAGGACAACCATGTTTTTGCAGTAGCTAATCACTCGTGCAGTGATATGATGTAGGATTAACTTTAAAAAAGAAAAAGTGATCAAATGCTGACTGGTTATTTGCAAAAGGTTTCCATCTCTCCAGGTTAATGTTTGTTTTGGAAAATAAACATAATTTCTGGGAAGGTAATTCTTATGAGTTAGGAGGAGTGTTTTTTACTTGGCAGCATGAGTCACTTACCCTTGGTGTGCACTGTAAATCAGATGCTCTTGGAAAGAGAAGGGGAATTGTGTCTTTCCTCTAAGTTAGCAAAGGCCAGATCAGTGTCTCTTTTAAACCCCTTCGTAACTGTTTGACTTGTCTGGAGGTTCTTCCAAGTACCTGCAAAATATTTGCATCAAAATAGAAAAGCCAAGCAGCATTACAAATCTTCTACAGATAGCCATATTAGTATTAATAACCTCATCAACATCCATCTGTGAAAAGCAGCCATCTCCAGTTCTCAGATGTGACTAGAGGCAAATCCCAGGACAGTGCCAACTCATTGATGATGGACTTTTCTTCTGATGATAATTCTGCTGTACCCTCAAGCTAAAAATGACAATTAGAATTAATTATAATTAAAAGTTTTGACTTCATTACTAGCATAAGTATTCATATATGATACAACAAACAGGGATAGGACAAGTTATTGATAATTAGCAATCATGCAGTTGACACCACCAACTGGTCTGGTACAGGGGGTTGCTGCATAGACTGTAAAAGTCAGGCCAAAACATTTGGATCGCCTCGTAGTGGTACAGTATAGTACATAAGCCCCACCCCCTCCATGTTAGCAGATGGGACATGGACCAAACCAAAAAATCAAAGTACATGTCAAAAAAAGATGCCAAAGATGGTTTCTGTCATTTTTAGGTATAATTTTATCACACTGATGTTTGTTCAAGTGTTCATTTTTCTGACAAGTTTGTTTTTTATTAGTTATTTTATGCTATAAAAACAGACTGAAATGTCATGATTGACAGCTGTGATTGACTCACTACTGCACAGACTCTGGCTCCAAATTGACAAGATGGCGGCGCTCATATCTGTAATATTTAGGCTTCACTTTTGTACAGTGGGAGTATCTATAAAGTTGATCAAGTTGAATTATCAGTATTTAAATTGAATGAATTAATTACAAAAATATATTTATTTTTTTCCCTGACATCATCTATTATTTTTGTAGCACACTTGAATGATCCACAGTGTGTTTGGAGTTGTATGTTTTTTTTATTTCCTCCTGCAAACATAAACGTGATGCAGCATTGTAAATCATGCACTGCTCTCTGAGCTTCATCTGAACAACACAATGCATGTATTGACCTGCCCTGACAAAGAGCGACCCTAAACCACAAACTCCCTCTTGTGGTGAAACTCTGGAATTACAATGCCTTACTCTTGTCCTTTGAGCCACAACTATTACCAAACAGTCCATGTCAAAACAAATAAACAAATATATAGGGGGTGTCCTTTTAAGCCACTGTCCCACATTTCTATCGTCCTAGCCCCAATTTGTATCAATAAAATCATACTTGAAAAATCGTACCAACTTGATTTTCTCACGAATATCAAGGTCAGCACAGTCCTTAATATCGATTGTGGCTTCTTCTGGGGATCCACCAAAGAGCACATGCAGGATAGCTGGGCTCAGTCCACCAAAGCATGGCCCATCATGTAGAAATGAATGACCGATCATTCGACCAGCAACAACAAAGAAGTCACTCTCCAAAAGCAGATGGGAAGTGGAGGGAATCCGATGATCTTGTTCCCCTCAAAAAGAAGAGTTCCCCCTGGCACTTGAATACAAAGAGAAAAGCAAAGCATATAGACAGTAATGTAAAGGACATAGATATTTAACTATCATACAGAATTAGTTAAGGAAATATCAATCAGCCACTGAAGATTCTGGTTGATCCTGTAGAAACCTAAAGGTTCACAGCAGTGACATTCACATTTACGAAAAAGGTTAGTATTCTCTGGGTATACGTAAAGGTCTGGGAAGACAGATCTGTTTTCAGTCTGGAACTGGTACCAACCAAACACCAAAGTGAATATTTACTTACCAAAATTTATCTCAAACCCATACTGAACATTTTTGACATGATGGTTGCAAAGAAATGGTGAGTCACACCATCACCAATTGCTGGATCTCCTGAAAAAGCAGAACACACGGTACAGACATCAGTTAAATGAAAACTGTAAAAAAAAAATATATTTTTTATCTTTAGTTTTGTATGTGTAAGCAATTTACCCATAAGTGTGCATGTCAAGGGGCAAGCCCACTCAACATAAGCCATCTTATAAAAAGAAAGGAGTGCCCTTTCCCTGTCCACTGCACTGTCTCGAAGATCCATGGTAAGACTTAAACATTTTCCAGTTGCGTGCTGACTTAAAATGGCTTCTTTGAATCTCTTTGCTGACTCTGTAGGATTTGGTGCAATTTGCCAATCTAAAAGTAGTTGTTCAAATGCTCAAATTAATACTGGATCAATTAATATACAGAGTGCAACAAGTTATTGAAATAAATTATGTAATATTTAATAACGTAACAAACCAGGGAAGCCTCTCTCTTCAGTGGGATCTAGATCAACCATCTCAGGAGCAGGCACACAACCCTGAGGTGGCACCGAGTAGTTTGAGTTGTTGGCCCTTGATGTCTCCCTCACCTGTGGTCTCGTCAACATGCTGACAAATCTACCTTCACTTCAGGAGGAGTTGGCACTTTCTGTGGAAACCTCAACCTCTACCTCACCACTGCTCTGTGATGGTCTTGAGTAAAAAGAGGTAATTTTTGTTAGTTTGGCTAGTATATTTTATATTGCATAACACACTCACAAAAACACTGCAATCTAGTAAAACTAAAGTTTAAAAGTAGAAAAGGATGGCCATATATATATAATCAATCAAACTCAAGACTTTCCCTCAAGACCAATATCCAGGATCTATATCCTCCACATTTGGATGCACAACAATGTATGAACAATATGGCTTTTCAGAGGGATTGTTGGCATCAAAATAACTAATATTTGGGCCCACAATAATGAAACATTAGATGTGCGGATCTGTCATGTCTGCCCTGCACTTAGACATGTATAGTTACAATTGTTTAACACACACACACACACACACACACACACACACACACACACACACACACACACATACACTCACTCAAAATGCTTTACACCTTATGGCTGACTACACATGCAGCATGATTTACAAATGTGATATTTTAGTTATGTAGAGCATACCTCATGCATTCATCACTATGAGCTTTTATGCGTGAAAAAGGGAACTCCTCTCCACACCCGACACATTTCTGAGGTGGTCCAATTAGCTCATTACTACAGTCTGGTCGACTGTCCTATAAACAAGATCATTTTAAAAATCATCAAAAGCAATAACTATGTGACTGTCATTCACAGTCTGCATTTTTAAAATGGGAACACCAGTCAAAAAGTGAGGAACTTACAGGGTCCAGATTCAGGTTCCTTTGGAGTGGTCGTATGAAAAGAGTGGCATGACCAATCTGGGTTTGGGGATCTTTCAGGTGTCTTACATGATAACCCTCATTGGGACAGGGGATGAGGATCAGGTGGCGACTGCGTGTTGTTCCAGAGATTTCGAGCAACTCAAATCCACCCCCTAGTTTTGGATAGGCTTTATACAGAAATTCTTTAAATTCGTTTGCATCTGTATGGCTACCTGAAAAGAGAAGATAATAATAAAATAACAGGTCTAGAAATTACTTATTTTTAAAAAAAAAACCTTTAGCATTTGGAGCATTATTAAGACAAGTTTTTGACAAGCATGTCATGGCTGATACCAACGGATTCCTTAGATTTTCTAATTTCATGACATAACAATATCCTCATGCTAGCTTTAAAATTGAGCCCTCTACAGCCTCTGAAAGACAAAATGCCGGACGAGGAAGAGGCAGGCAATCTCAATTCGAATTAATTCAGTTTGAATCCCAAATTCATATAGGCTACACTACCCAGCAAACATTTTCTCGACCTGCGTCTAGATGAAGACGTCCAGTCAACGTCGCGTCACGTCGTGACTTTAATTCGACTGTTTTTCAACATCAAAAAATAATATCATGGCAAATATGACCTAATTTAAATATGCATTTTAGAGCGGTTTAACTGAATAAACATTGCCAGAAAACGTTTTCTCGACCTGCGTCTAGATAAAGACGTCCAATTGAAGTCGCGTCACGACGTGACTTTAATTCGACTTTTTTTCGACATGATAACATTAGGGGGAATACGATCTCAAAGAAAACATATTTAACTGAAAAAACACTGTCAAGAATGATTTCCTCTATCTAGCCTACTGCTGTGTCTAGATGCAGATATCCAATCATGTCGGGACGTCTGATTAACGTCGGGCAGGCAGGTTGATTTGACGTCTATCTGAGGGGCTGAAATGACCAACGTCATTTAGACGTTGTTTCAACTACATATCAACGCACGAATGTTAAAAACTATTCGAAATAATGGAAATATGTTCGTGAATTTAAGAAAATATTGTAGTATCATATTGGCAAATGTGGGCTGAAATGTTTGTGATTCCAGCATCCATCTAGGAACTATTTTTCCTCGCGTAGTTAGCGCACCTAGCGGTTTCTTACGCATGCGCAAGAAGAACTTTGCAGTGTCAGTTGACGAGGAGGAGACACAGACACCTGTGAAAGGTGAGTTACTAAAAGTACTGTAATTTAAAATGAAACCGTGTTTGGTAAGACATTATACGTTTATCAGTTGCATGTTAGAGTTTTGATTTTGTTGCTGCATCGTGCATTGTTACTGTTTTTTTTTGCTTTTATTCGTAACCGAGCGGCGGCTAGCAGCCGAGTTAGCTGCCGTGTGAAACTAGCCCTGAGTTAGCTCACAGGCTACGTGAGGTGCTCGATGCTAAACCGAGCCGAACATCTGTGCAACTCTCGGTTTAGCATCGTTACAGAACCAAAACACTTTAAGGGGCCGTCTAGATGGGCGAAAACGTTATTTTTTCTCTGTCTTCCTCGGCATTGTTTCAAGAATATTTGCATCTAGACGGATCCACCGAAAACGCT
Organism: Pagrus pagrus; assembly: GCF_965226575.1. Lineage (NCBI taxonomy): Eukaryota > Metazoa > Chordata > Actinopteri > Spariformes > Sparidae > Pagrus > Pagrus pagrus. Next base: position 37,997 of record NW_028175121.1, read on the forward strand.
GTAGTTCATATGCCAGGCCTATAGGTGTCGCTTGACATACACCAAAAACGGGACGGACCACCATCTGGTCCACGGACATTGATATGTGGCCAGAAATCGTCTTATAACCGGGGTCTAACCGTTGACACCATAGACATATATACATAGACGCCGCATTGACTGCTGCCGCCCACTAGAGCGACGTGCCTACAGGGCGGCCATCTTGGAACAGGACCACTCGCTCCTACAGTGCATTACGTCTATGGAGAAATGATGTGTCTACACAATAAAAATGATCATAAATCGCTCATTTGTCAAGCTATTTTCACGGGGTTTGTTTGTCAAACATCAGACCAGATAGACAGACAGACACACACACATAAATAGAACAAAAATAACCCAAAAAACGTTCAGGTGTGTTCAGGTCTTTATTGCTTGAAGGCTATTACATTTGAGTATCTTCTTCTTTGTCTTCTTCTTCTTCTTCTTCTTCTTATTATTTTATATTAATATTACTACTGTTATTTTTATTATTGTTATTCCAATCATTATATTATTATATTATTGCTATTATTATTATTATTGTTATTATTATAATTACATCACTATCATCATCATTATTATTATTATTGAAGACATAGGATCTGCTGTCTACCCTTTGTGAAAAGCAGACCGTCAGAACAGCTTGCAGGAGCTTACAGGACTCATCACGTTCTGTTCCATTTTTTTGAGTGGCTCCCCTGAGGATTCAGACTTTGTTGCATGCTGCGGGACACAGAGGAAAACTTTGTTCCTCGTGGCTGTCCAGCTCCTAAACTACCACCACCCCCTGATCAGTTTTATCATCTCTATGAATAAAGTGATTTGATTGATTCCAAATATTCAAACTAAACAGGCACTTTGAATTATCAGAGGGTTAAGTAGTAAAACTTAGAAAATATTCAAGGAAAGAACAAAAACATTAACACACCCCTCCAAACAAACTATTTATAAGAGTATTTACAACCTGTCATGAATTGGAGCTAAAACCCCTGAAAGAGAACTGTTTTGCACAGTTTCTTTCTTGTGCTGCCACTCTGGTATTTGAGTGATGTAAGTTTTGCAATGTGGTGCAGCCTAATTTTGAGGAACACAGACACCACTAGTTTCAGTAGGTCAGAATGGTGGTTGTCAATGCCAAATTGTGTGTCTTCAGTGTGTTCCCCGAGCAAAAATACATCATCCGTACCAATCTCCTCACGGACCACATGCATGACCACTGACACCTTGGGAGCTTGCTCTGAGTGGACCTGGCGAATCACCCGCTCTGCTGCTCTCACTACTTTGACTGTGCCCTCTTAGGGAATCATGAGCCCGCCATTATTTTTGAGCACAAGTAGGTGGTAGCTCTCATCATGTGAAGAGGGTACGGCATCTGCCACCAGGCTGGCACGGCACACATGGCAAGAGAGCCTTTTTAGAACCTGCCGAACAACAAACCCTGCAATGTAGACTAGAGCATTGTCTACAAGCCCACCAAAGCGCGTGGGCAGGTAGCTGTGGTCACACACAAGGGCTGCAAAGTTAACAAACGGGGGAGGGAGTTCTTCTGCAGTGACACTGTGTCATCCTGTGCTGCCACGTTGCCTAGCCCACTTGGTGAGACACCACACCAGACCATCAGACGCCGGAAGATGCCCTGGAACTGGCCGGCAGAGGGATTGTTGTTCCAGCCCCCTAAAGGAAAAAAGCAACAACACACACACACTACAATTACACCAAAGATATTTTCTGTTTGTTTTTTAAAGGCTTTAAAATGTGAACTTTACCTGATGCTCTGATCGAATTAAAGAGAAGCTCCAAGTGATCTTGGCTGAACCGGTAGGTGCAGACATACCGCTGGACTTGGAGCAGCTCAGGAATCATGAGCATGAGGGTGTCAATGTTGATCACAAACCCGATGACAGACAAGTATCTTCAAAAGAAAATGTTTTATTTCCCTAATTGTATTGAGACAAAGACACCTTGAGGAAGCACCTAGGAATTTTGTAAAGAGGTAAATTGATTTTGCCAGCAAATCCATCAGATGTGAAACAGCAAAGGGTGACAGGGATAGACAGACAGACAGACAGACAGACAGACAGATAGATAGATAGATAGATAGATAGATAGATATCTTATCTTCTTTTAGGAAGCTGAACCAACAATAGGAACATTATTAAACCAGAACAGGGACAGCTTGAAACAAGAACTTGCCATACCTGACACCTGCATGACGTTAAACATGTATCATACATACCATTGTCACTATTTTTAAAAGACCTCTTAGATTTGTGAAGCGATGTGCCATCTTTAATTGACAATTTGATCAGAAACTCCCTTGCTCTCATCAAGAACACCACTCTCTCCTCCCAATTCAAAGCCCCAAGGGGAGCTTTAAATCCTTTCGCGCGGGGATTGTGGCTGTTCATGACATCAAAGAGCCTGTCAATCATCTAAAAACAAATATCTGCATTAACTTTAAGCATCTAAAACCATCTCCATAACAGTGTTTCAACACGTATCATATCAAATGAATACTTATATATTAAAAAAAACAATTCATTTCAGTATGTAAACATGCAAGTATTTGGAACTTGACTCTACTCCATCTATGGCCCTATGCACATCCCTAATCATTTTACCTCAATGAATTCCGCTGTCGCTTCACAGTCTCTGAACTGCGAGTAGCCCAGGTCCCTCAGCGTGCGGAGAGCCACTGCAACAGACAGACTCAATGTCTGGGCAGCCAGGGACACCTTCATTTTTTTGGTTTTCAAAGTGGACATGCTTTTGAGTGACTTTATTTGCAGCATGCAGTCCGTCTTTGGTTTGAACATCGTTGAGATGGATGATGTATCTCCAGCTGATCAGGCCTGTGGTGTTCTTAAAGGATAAGTACCGTTTTTTACAACCTGGACCTTATTTCTGGCAAAACATATGGTCATTTACTCACCCAGATAACTTTGGTGTCATTCGGCGTCGTTCGGACGAAATTAGATCCAGTGTAGCGGCGATATATCCATATAATGGGAGAGACGGGGCAGCGACACACAGCCTCTATATAACGCATTATCTGCCACGAAACTAGTTAATTTCATCAATATTTTGTTATGAAATGCTAGTGCTATTCCCCTCTGAGTCCGGGCTCGTCCGTTATCAACATCCGGGGTCAAACTAGCAGTAGCAGCTACAGGTAAACAAACCGCGCTGTCGCGGGTGCGCGCGCAGCTCAGAGACGACATCTTCCAGGTCAGAGGTAGTAGATCAGCCTACAGACCCCGGATGTTGACAATAGACGAGCCCGGACCATGGCCCGGACTCAGAGGCTAATAGCGCTAGCATTTCATAACAAAATATTGATGAAATGAACTAGTTTCGTGGCAGATAATGCGTTATATAGAGGCTGTGTGTCGCTGCCCCGTCTCTCCCATTATATGGATATATCGCCGCTACACTGGATCTAATTTCGTCCGAACGACGCCGAATGACACCAAAGTTATCTGGGTGAGTAAATGACCATATGTTTTGCCAGAAATAAGGTCCAGGTTGTAAAAAACGGTACTTATCCTTTAACTGGGCTGTAAGCCTTCAAAATCAAAATCAGAATTAGAATCTTTATTAGTCACAGCTGAGCTCACCAAAGTACAGACAGGAAAATGTAATGCATCATCACATGCAGTCATAACTATGTAAATAAAACACGCAACAATAAAATAGAATAAAAAAGCAAATAAGCCTAGAACAACAATCAGCACTTACCTGTAGCATGTTAGAGATAGATAGACAGATAGACAGATAGATAGATAGATAGATAGATAGATAGATAGATAGATAGCACTTACCTGTAGCATGTTACGTGCCAGTTTCAGCATGTGACAGGCATCCATTGTAACAAACACTCTCTCACCAGTCACTGGATGGGGGAAAAAGGTCTTCAGGGGCTCAAGAGGGTTTGCTTTAAGGTCACAACCAAGTTGGTTGCACATGCTGAGGTTGGTTGCATGCCCGTCCATCGTCACGCAGATCACTCTCAAACCATGAGCATGAAGTTCCTCTATGGCATGGACAACCAAGACCTTCTGTGTTTCTGGTGAGAGAGTCTTGGTAAAATAGTAGCCAACTGGAGCTTTCCAGTGCCCTAGAATGCCTACCACCATAAGAACGAGAGCCTCAGAGGCAACATCGGTCTCGTTTAATCCATCCCCCAAATCCACAAACCCTGACATTTTTTGAGTTTGTGGATTGTAGTGCACATGCTTTTTAATAGCCATGGCATCCAAAATCAGTGTCACCAATCCATATTTAGCTTGGTCTTCTGTGCACCTTCCTCCTAGCATCTCCAACATCATTTTGTTGAGGCCAGGCTTTGCATCCACTGAAGTCAGCCACCTTTGAAAAATAAAATGTAGTAATTTGACCACCCTAACCCATTCAGAAAAAAACAAAATAAACAGAAACTAGCATTCTCCCCACACATTCCCCTCATAGACATCATGCATATGCACTCACAGACACGCACGGACACACACACTCACACACTAAAGGGACCACAATGGAAATAAGCTGTCAGCTTTTTTGTGTTTTTATCCCTTTGGCAGCATTTGTGTCGATGTATGTTTCTCAATCTCAATCAATCAATCAATCAATATCTGAAAGCTCAAAATGTATCAGAACACAGTGTGTGATGTGATGTGAGCTTTTTAAATCAGTAATTTTTACTGTCTTGTTTAGATTACATTTACATTTTTTGAGCACATTATGAATAAATACCACACACTAGTCTTGTTTTATACAATGTACACACTTTATTTAACATTTTGGCAGTAACTAAGTTCTATTTGTAGCGCTCACATTTAGTTACTTTTGTACAGTCAATTCTTAATTTCTTTGTATGGGTTGTTTGTATTGGTTGTTATATGTTTTTTGAAATAAAATATTTTCAAATGTACTTATTTTGGGTATAGAACACCCATTTTTCAGAATTTTCCTGCCAGCTCGGTCCCTCACAATATATTTAACAATCAGGCAACATGGAGAAAACCTTTGCAATGTATGGGGATGTGGGAGAGGAAGATGTTGAGACTCTCTCAGGAAACTATATGCCTTTGGACCATGAAGTTGTAGCGTCAGGGCAAACTCCCTCTGCTCTCTGGTGTACTCATGGCCCTTCTTTGCCAAGAGGTCTACCCGAAGATCTGAAATTCAGTAAGCATAAACTTATTAGTAAGACCCCTTTAAATAAAAAGGAAGAGAGTTTAACACAGACTATAAACAAAAAATACCTATATAAAATATTCAAATTAGTATTTCCATTTTACCTGAGTAGCATTCAAGCTTGTCTTTCAGCTCTTCATTTATGAGGTTTTTCTCCCTCAGATCCTCGAGAAGAGTGTGTACATTTTTCTTCGCCCTTAGCTCCCGGAGCTTGCTATTTCTCTTCTCGCGCTCATGGAAATGCTGAGGCAACTCCACTGGCAGGATTTCTTCTGCTTTCCTTGAAGCTTTTGTTGTCCTTGATGGTACTTGCTAAAATTTAAGAAACATAATACAACATTTTTAAAAAAGTTTTTAGCATCGGAAAGTGGACTGTACTTTATTCCTAAACATGCAGACAGAAAAAAAGTTTAGAAAAGTGTGGTATTAAGTAGCTATGGAATGCTTACATGGACATATGAATCATAGAAATTAATGAATTCATTAGCCAAATGGCACATATACCTTTTGTAAATGAGATGGGAAGTTAAACACAGATGGTTTGACTCCATGTCTCAGCCGAACAATTTGTCCTGTTCTGTCAAAGTCATCTGGCTGGAAGCGCTCACTGCAGAGCAAGGACCTCTCAGTTGCCACAAAACCTTCCCGTTTCACTGCCAGTTCCCATTGTCTCTTTAAACTACTGTCTTTGGGAAACCTTAAAAATATGAGAAAAGTAGCGAGAGATGAAGAATTGTCTACAACAAAAAATTATTCCATGTAATCCCTTCCCATGAACCAGTCTGCCACCCAGTCCTCCCATTAAGCTGGCCAGCTCTCCCTGCCTTTCCTCCCACCAGAAGCTGCCTTCATCAGTTCTTGTTAACATTTCCATGTATCCAACATTCTGTGTTATAAACTGTTTTCTTGTCTGTAACAACATCTATTGCACGTCTGCCCGTCCTCGGTGAGGGATCCCTCCTCTGTTGCTTGATTTTTCCCTGTTAAAAGGGTTTTCCATGGAGTTTTTCCTCAGTGGATGTGAGGGTCTAAGGGCAGAGGATGTTGTTATGATGCCATGTAAAGCCCTTTGAGACAAACTGTATGTAAAGACGGGCTATACAAATAAAATTGCCTTGCACATAGAGCTAATGATGATCAATATACTGTATTAGCTATATTAGACCGATCACTGCAGTCTGTTTTTTCTGTGTAAAGGGGAGTTGCTAGGGACGCTGCTTCTTTAACGGTTTCTGGTAGTTTTTTGTTTTTTTTACAGAGATAGTTTATAGATTCATAACACCGCATTTAGACCAAAATTTTGTCTCAGATTAGTTATTTCACTGGGGGCGGCTGTAGCTCAGTGGGTAGAGCAGGTGACCAGCCACCAGAAGGTTGCTGGTTCGAACCCCGGCTCCCCTGGGCGGAACTGAGCTACATGCCGAAGCATCCTTGAGCAAGATGCTGAACCGCTCCTGATGTGCAGTTGGCACCTTGCAAGATGCAAGGCAGCCTCTGCCATCAGAGGGCCCTCGATGAACTGGCGTCTCATTCAGGGGTGTGCCCTGGCCTTCGACCTGGGCACACCCCTGGGCCAAGATGGCCACCCTGTAGGCACGTCGCTCCACAGTCGATGCGGCGTCTATTTATATATGTCTATGGTAGACACATGCTGATAGTTGTCTGGTGTCGCTACACGACCGCAACGGCAGAGGGCGCCAGCTTATTGTAGAGACGTGACAGATACTGTGGCTGGTTATCTGTCAATCACAGCGTAGGTGTAGAATGGTCATACTTTGTGCCATCTTCTTCAAATTTGAAACAAGTGTTCACTGATAGTGTGGCTACAGCCCCATAATGCCATTGACATGCTCAGATGAATCACTATCTCTCTACATATAAAAGTAATCTATTTGTGTGTCTCTGTCCCTCGCATAGGCCTGTTTTGATAACTATTTGTCCAATTTACCTCACTTCACAGGTTTATTGTGAGACGCACACCAGGTGAGATACACACACACACACACACACACACACACTTGAATGGGGGGGCTTGAATGAATATGAATATTTGGATACAGCCTCAGAGCCATCCGCCACTGTTTTACGCTGTTGTGATGATGCTTGGACAGAGGAGCTAATGCATAACAGCAGCAACAGTGAGGAATATCTTCAAATTCATTCTTTTAGAGTAAATGTATTCCGAAATGGAATTGTCCTTTAAAAGAAAACCTCTAATGTGCTATTGTGCTCCCTGTGTGAACAGCCAGGCACCTGCATGAAAGAGAAATTATGCTTAGTGTTGCCTCTCTGTGTTGTGCCTTTTAAAGCCACAAAGATGTTCCATGTCATCAAGTGTAAGAAACTAAGATTGACATAATTGAAATTACTGAATGGGCTTCATGTGCATGTGGCTATCCTGGGCTAAGCTGGGCTACCATAGCACAGATTGTTAATGCCTACTGGCTTTATTAGGAACCATCAGATTCAGGCTACTGAGTGGCTCTAAGAAGTGGTTCTTTCATTACTCTTTCAACTCCCAAAACAATTTGTTCTTGCCATCTATAAAGTGCATTTAACATCTGAATAGGCGCTCTGTAAATTTTTTTATTTTTTTCTTATGCCCTCTCTCCAGCTGCTGTGAAGAGATGGAGTCCAAAGGCCACAGATGCATAAATAGAGTGTGATTCAGAACCAACTTAAACATGCCCCAGCAAGAAGCGGGGGCAAGGGGCAGACCCCCACAGGACTGCAATAAAAAGGAAGTCAATAAAACATTTGTTCCAATAAACATGTTCGTTTTTTTTTTTTTTTTACCTGAGATTTGTCCATGTACTACTTGTATTTTACAGTATGGGTGAACATTATTCGAGTATTTTTAACTTTATCACAGGTGAGTTTATTTACTATGAAAGTTTTAACCAGGTTCACCATTCCTGTGATATTTTAAGTTGGCAAATGTGAAATTTGCTGGTGTTGTCTATTGGACTTTTTGACCTCTTTGCATTTTAAGGATTTTTTTTGCTGAAATGGATAAGTTAATTTAAATAGTTGCAGATTAGAGCATTGAGAATTGCACATGTATACAGCACAAGAGCTGTGCTTGTCATAGAATGTATGGATGTGGTAATGCCAGTTATGTAGGCACTAGTTGAAACTCGATTTAGGTAAACATATTTTTAAATGCAATACATTACATGTGTATTTTGACAAAGGTTGATATGCTGTCGAAACGACGTTGAAACGACGTGAATTGATGCCGTCTAAGAGCCATCGAAATGATGTCGGTCATGAGACCGACGTCAGAAAAACTGCCTGCCTGACCGACGTTGATTAGACGTCAAATAGACGTCAAAATGTTTGCTGGGTATTAGAAATACACTGACAGGACAAATGTGTGTCAATCATAGACTTTAGATGTATGACATACCTTGAAATGTAAGACGTTTTTCCCCTAAACCTGCTGCAGCAAGTCTGTCTTTGGCGTTTCGGTTGGGGACCAAGTCCGCGTTTTTGTCCACAAGACAGCAGAATGAATGTGTGTAGGAATAAAGTTGGGTGGGCCCAGCAACGGATCGCCGTCTTGCTGTCCTTGTCCCTCCCATGTATGGCCCAAACAGTCTTGAAACCTCGGCTAGGATCAAGTGAAGAGGACATGCTCAATGTTAGAAAATAATATAAAAAGATTGCAGGGGAAATATGTTGGTAGGGATGGGCGATATGGCCTATCACCTTAGAAGAAAAGCTTGTATTTGACTCTCTTTTTAGATTTTTGTGCTGGCATCAACACTGAGTGTTTTATTTGAAAATTAACCGGATGTCATGTTGTTCTTTCGTGTCTGACTTCCTGTCTGCTCTGTGCTGAATTCGGCTGAATTGCTCCACACACTCTACAGAGTATAGTTTGCTGCTGCTTGTCGGACAGCTTAAATCCGAACCACGTCCAAATAATGGATGTCGCAACGGTCTTTTTCACCAGCTCCTCCGTTTCCCTTTCAGCCATGTTTACTCAAGATGACGATGATGCGTTGCAGCCGCGGCTCTACATTTCGCAGGTGGATTGCGTCATCAACATGCATTATTGCGATAGTGCAATAGAATTAAAATCTCTATTGTAGGCCAATTTTGTATCGTTTATATTGCATATCGTTTGTATCGCCCATTACTGTTGGCTAATGTTGATGTTAGCATCGCACACTATAGCAATGTGATCTGTTAAAGCTAATGCACAGCGCCACTGAAAAAAAATCACACATCACTGGCGATAGTAGTTTTGTCCACAGATGGGAGTTAGAATCAAAAACTGTTCCTTGTAGACACCTACCGTCCACTGGGTGTCTGGGTGTCATGCTATGTGACGGCGGAGGTGGTGAACTTGGCTCGTTGGGGTCCTCGGTGCTGTACAGAAAATAACAAAGCAGTGAAAATCATATGGGTACCATGCTCAATTATTATTAAACTCAACAACTGCTGTTTACCTATACTTGTTACAGGCCTAAACAGAAGAAACTCACAATTTTCAAGCTGGTCAGCCACATCCCAAAGCAGGTCTGCCAGTGGCCTCCTGGTCGAGGCCATTTTCGAGCTGGTTTACAACTTCACAGGGAGGAAGGCTTGGGATCGGGAATCGTTTGCTTTTGTCTGGCTCTCCAATTTGACCAATCATGCTGTTGACTGAGGTTAGGACCTCCTACCTCGTTAACATATGGACACAGAAATACAGAAATAAATAAATGTAGGTGAACAGAAATGTATAAATAAATATAAAGCATTTATTTATTCTTTGATTTATTCTTTTATTTCAGCATTTATTTATTTATTCATTTAGTTCAGCATTTATTTATTAATTAATTTATTTACACATTTATTTATTTATGCATTCATTTATTTATACTTAAGTCATGTTTAGTCCTCCATAATCAGCAGGACTGCATCTTCACGCAGCAGTCGCAGTCACCTCGGTCGTTTTGGCATTTGCCCTCATCCCTCTATGGCCAGACCGTCACTACTCCTGTTTCATAGCGCAAATGCAATATTGTTGCTGTAACGTGCGATCTGTCGGATTTTGGGCCGAGCCCGTCTCTCGCTGCAGCGGGGGGCACGTCGGGGCACGTCTTGGTGGATGATGTTACCCAGGGGAGCCAGGTCATTTCATTTAGGCTGCATAAATTATTATTATTATTTGCTATTTATTATTCTTTAAGGGCTACTGACAGGCCTTCACAAAAACACACACACGCAAAAAAAAAAAAAAAAAAAAAAAATAGTACCGAGACAAAAGGGCACTTTGGGCATCAAGGAGCAAAGGGGCAGGTGCCTTAGTAATTAAAGTTGTACTTTATTTTACTTATTTGAAGTGTACTTTATTGTAAGTCTATTGTAAATTGTTCTAAGGTGTACTTTTAAAAAGTATACTTTGTTTCAAAGCACTTATAGTAGAAGATTAATATTCTTATTAAAAGTGGACTTATTTTTGAGTCATTTGTAATATACGGTTAATATACTTTATTAAAGTGCACTTAATTTGCACTTCTTTGGAAGTGAATTTAGGTACACTTATGAAAAGACTGTAAGTCTGTTTTAAATTGTTCTAAAATATACTTTTACAAAGTATACTTTATTTCAAAGTACTTACATTAGTCGAATAGTATTCATAAGATAAGTATGCTTATTTGAGTCATTTGTAATATACTGTTAGGATACTTCATTAAAGTGCACTTAGTTTCACTCTGTACAGAGACGACACCCTCTGTCCTTCAACTCTCGATTCGAGTGAGGAAAAACTTGCCCCCAAAAAATACCCTTTTAACAGGGAAAAAATATGCGGAAGAAACCTCAGGAAGAGCCACAGGGGAGGGATCCCTCTCCCAGGACGGACAGACGTGCAATAGATGTCGCATGTACAGAGCAGATCAACGAGACCACAATGTATACAATTATAATAGATGGTTGACAGGAATGAAAGTACATAAAGAAGTATTACAGCAATAATAATGAAATGCACATAATGGAAATGTGACTACTAGTAATAACAGTAGTAGTGGTTAACGGTAAGGATAAAATGTAGTAATGCATTACAATAATAGTAGTGAAGCGTATGTAACAGAGATATGGCTAATATTAGCAACAGTAGTGGTGGGTGTCAGGCAGGGCCATGGCAGTAGGCGCATCCACGATCCACGACCCGGGCACGGCCAGGATCCATGAGAGCCTGTAGGACTAGAAAGCACAACTCTGGAGAAGAAGTGAAGTCAGTGACATGCAGAGATGGGGCATGTATACAGGCATAATGTATACAGATGGAGAGGAGAGGAGGAGAGAGAAGCTCAGTGTATCATTTGTCCCCTGGACTGGGCCTATAGCAGCATAACTAAGAGCTGGTCCAAGACAGGCCTGGGCAAGCCCTAACTATAAGCTATATCAAAAAGGAAGGTCTTAAGTCTACTCTAGAGAGGGTGTCCGCCTCCCGGACCAAAACAGGAAGATGGTTCCACAGAAGAGGAGCTTGATAACTGAAGGCTCTGGCTCCCATTCTGCTTTTGGAGACTTTAGGAACTACAAGTAATCCTGCGTTCTGGGAGCGTAATGCTCTAGTTGGGTAATAGGGTAGTATGAGCTCCTGGAGATATGATGGTGCCTGACCATTAACAGCTTTGTAAGTGAGGAGAAGGATTTTAAACTCTATTCTTGATTTTACAGGGAGCCAGTGCAGAGAGGCCAATACAGGAGTAATATGATCTCTTTTCTTAGTTCCTGTCAGTACATGTGCTGCAGCATTCTGGACCAGCTGGAGACTCTTTAGAGACTTGTGAGGGCAGCCTGATAATAGAGAATTACAATAGTCCAGCCTGGAAGTAACAAATGCATGGACTAGCTTTTCTGCGTCATTTTGAGACAGGATGGGCCTGATTTTTGCAATTTTACGTAGATGAAAAAATGCAGACCTTGAAATTTGTTTTATGTGGGAAGTTGAAGGACATCTCTTGATCAAAGATAACTCCCAGATTCCTGACGGTGGTGCTGGAGGCCAAGTTAATGCCATCCAAACTAGCTATATCATTAGACAATAACTTAATTGGAAGTGAATTTAGGTACACTTAAAAAAGTGCAAATGAAGTTGAGTTGGTTTTAAGCCGTTTTTCTTCATTATTCAGTATATTAAATAGTTCTAGCAGTAGTTATTTAGTGTACTTATGAAAGGAGTTATTACTTAGCAATACACTTTCTACATATTACATGTATGTGCTAGTACATTTGTTTTCATTTCATTCCCAGTTATGATACAGCAATTTGTAGGAAGTCGCAAAATGAAACGGGTTGTAATTTATATATATATATATGCATTTATTTCACATTTGATATACAGTCTATAGTACAGGCCCTGGAAAGAAAGGCGCCTAATTCAAATAGCAACGTTTGCATCTTTGCCATCCAATCAGCGCATTGCGCTCAGCTCAGCCTCTTTGAGCTCCACGATTCACGGCGCTTCATTCTGGTCAACGTTGCTGTTGAATGACATTGACCAGCTAAAGTCTCCGTCGCGAGGCGAAGCAAGCCCAAGCCTACTTCTGATTCACAGTAAGTACATTCAATGTTTTTAATTTCTGATTGAATGGTCATACATTCTATATTTCCATTCATCACACCGGCTAATTTTATGATTTCGTTGGCGGGTCATGATGTGTTTCAGCAACTTCAGTCATCGTAGCCAGATAACCAACGTTAATGTTAGCTAACGTCAGTCTTACAGCTACTGTAACTGTAAGTTAACCTATTATTACTGCTCTTGGTAGCGGCAGCGTTACGCCTGTGTGTATGTGCTTCAGTAACACAGTGTAATATTACATGATGAAGCGTGGTGTGGTTTCTTTAAGGGGTAGAGCAGTGCGTGTGCGCGTAGGGTCTGTGTGTGTGTAGTGAAGCGAGCGGCAGGTGAGGTTGGAGCAGACATTAGCAGAGCAGAGGAAGAGGTTAGCCGTGCATGTACAGTTCATTATGTGGCCAAATAAACGCACAAGCTTCTCCAGATCACGTAATGTCTCTCCTATTGTTTTACCAACTACTGTCTGACAGCAAAGTGAAGTGAAGCGTGTTAGCCCTGAAGCTAACCGGCTTCAGCCCAGGAGGAAAACGTACTCCCCTGCGCTCTGCCACTACGGTCTTAGCCTACTGTACATGTTAACCGGTCGTCTAGCTGCTTAGTTTATGACTTTAATTTAAACTACTTCCAAGAAATAACGGACCTTATCAGCCAACCTGAAGCTTATGTATGACAGCTATTCATGTCTGCAGTCAGATACAGTATAGTCATGTCAGTACAGTATCTGAATGCAAAAACGTCAAAATAACGTGACCTCTATTGTTCCTACACCAGTAACTTGTAATAGCAGCTCAAGAATCGTAAAAGTAGAGGAAAAGATTGATTAATTGATTGATAAATAAAATCAAAATAAATAAATGTATACGTGATATACACCTCTTACTGCTAGATATGACCATGGTTGGAAAATTGCACAGTACACGTGAGCACATCTTTGTAATATAAAGATAAAATGCTGTGTAGCATTAATAAAACAAATTGCCTGTAAATGTGGTAATTGGACAGAGGCTGTAATTTCAAGGACTTACACACTTGTTCAGCACACTATGTTTATGCTGTGATTCATAGTTATAACCACTGTTATTATTTCTATGTTGTCCTCAGATGAGCACTAAACCAAAGAGCCACAAGGCAATGTGAGAGGGGGAGTGGATGGTGAGACTGAGGACATTTACCAGCTCTGGGGTTTGGCCTGCTGGAGAACGCAACAGACCAGCCCCGAGGCAGCGCTAATGGCATGATCTCTACCAGAAGGTAAAGTACATCAAAATATCCACCTATTACTCATGACCATTGTTTTGAGTTACATGTAGTCTATTTAAAAGCTTCTGTGATTTCTATAGCAGCTAGATCACACGGAAACTGACCACCAGTAATTACTAAATACATGTTGGACTATTTACTGGTAGCAGTATTGGTATACCATACTGATAAAATTTCTCAGTTTCCAGAAAGCAGGTTAAAACGTAAGTGAACCCTGAGATGAGGGAAACTCTGGGGTTTTGTTTTTTTTCCGTAAATGAGAGGTATCTTAAACTCTGTGTCAGTCACCATGGTAACTGACTCTGGGAACCTAATGTGCTCTCTAGCAGGTTTACTTAAAGAAACCCTGAGTCTTACGGAGCTGTCTGACAGGGCCCTTTTCTTTTCTTCTCAACAGCATCATGTTGAAGCAGAAATAATTCACATAGTTTTACAACAGGGGGATTATTTAGATTCGTTTAGATTAGCTCCCATTCCCTGAGCCGAACGGTACCACTCCTCATCAGTCCGTCATTTATCTGAACAATATTCTCAGTCTGGCTGCACATGGAATATCAGACTACACGTCTGATATTCTAGCTGACGTGCTCTCAGACGTCTAGCTGACGTGCTCTCAGATCTTGACCTCTTCATTTTTATCACTTTGCAGGTTAATCAATCACCTTCCAGCAGTCAGAAAAAGAGGAATCATTCACATTTCATTTGGCTTCTTTTTTTCCCACAGATAGCTACAAAACCCATCAGCCTGCATTGCCTCCAACAACGCAATTTCAAAGTACATGTTTCTAATTTTCTGCCGCATTTAGGATAATATTAAATAACTTCAAGTGCTATCTGTAGATAAAAGTGAGTGTCTGCCTCTTGGGTCCTGGGGGTGAGTGACGCCCTTAGCCTCTGGCCACCCAGCGACCTGACTCAGGACCAGCTCCTCTGCCTCTGTCAGACGTGGTGGAGGTGGAGGTGACCACCACCTCTGCCTTCTTCCACATGTTCATTTACTCAGCAGGATGTTAGGAGACAGGATGTGTGTTAATCAGTAGGTATCTGTTGGTGGTAAAAGCTGCTACTAGCTGAAATATCCACTGAATTAACTCACAAGACTGTTTTTATAGTCTATACTCAGAGTTTCACTTCACAGATTAAGTCAACTCAGAGTTCAGGGTTAGGCTTCGAGTTTGTTGAACCTCCTTTCTGGAATACCCCTTTGATGTACTGTTCAAAATAATATGATTATGCTGCGTGACTTACATTATCTCTTGTCTATTTGGTCAACAGACGCTGTTCTTCTGGAGTTTCCACAGACAAGTGTCTCTGATGTGTGCGCGGCCATCAGACAAAAGTGTAACAATGAGCAGTTCAGCCGAAAAAAAAAGGAACATAATGTGTGGTGTGTGTTTCTGTATGGTGGGAGGGGTTAGGCGTGCAATAATAAGGAATATTGTTTTTCATTGTTCACTATTTCTCAGTGTTCTGTAAAGTTTATGTGTAATGTTTAGGTCTTGCTGACTGAAATGGACCTATTTCTACAAGGTGTACTAAAGTACCAATAGTTAAAAATGTTTAAAAGCCATAATGTAAATGTTCATACATTTGTTGTATAAATGTTAAGAGACAGTACAAGTTTTTTGTATTTACAATGTATTATTCTAATTTGGATATGGTACGAATAGATTAAAGACTATTTTTTCAACTGGAAGTAGTCCCACAAGTTTCACTTTCACAGCCTTTAGTATGCTGGTAATACATTTGCAAACATGTGCAAGGTAGATAGTAATATAGCAAAGTAAAGAGAAAGTATATTGACTATTATGCAAAGTATGCTTTTTTAGCAATTGGAATAAGCCAAACATATAATTAAGCATATTAGCACAGTAAGAATATATTAAAGTATAAAGCTTATATATTTTTGAGACACTAACAAATCATTTTTAATGTACTTATGATACAAACAAAGTACTAGTATAGAACAAGTGTAACTGTAATTTGACTAATTAAGCATATATAAAGCCATATGCTTAAAGTATACAAAATATACTTTAAGTTGTTCCACTTTAGCACATAAAAGTACACTAAATACACTTCAAGTTGAGCTTTTCTACAATGACTTACAATTAAAATATATTTAGTACAAAATTAGTTGTTCCAAAATAGCATGCTTCAAGTTAACTAATCATGAACACACTTGAAGTATAATGATGATTAGTGTGGCTTCAAGTACACAAAAGTATGCTAAATTTTAGTACATTTAGCACATTTATTTTTCAGCTGGGCAGTTCAGGCCAGAAAACTTTTTTGAAAGACCTCTTTTTCACTGAAATGCAGCTTAGGCTACTGTACAGTGCAATAACACGCTCCTATCGCTCTGAAAGGCTAATTTTTGACATAAACCAGTTTTCACCCTTAATGAATTAAATTCCAGGTAAACACTCGTTTGCCATGAAGAAGATCCAAATTCAACCAGTTCAGGCCAGAAAACTTTTTTGAAAGACCTTTTTTTCACTGAAATGCCGCTTAGGCTACTGTACAGTGCAAAAACACGCTCCTATCGCTCTGAAAGGCTAATTTTTGACATAAACCAGTTTTCACCCTTAATGAATTAAATTCCAGGTAAAAACTTGTTTGCCAGGAAGAAGATCCAAATTCAACCAGTTCAGGCTAGAAAACCTGTTTGAAAGACCTTTTTTCAGTGAAATGCAGCTTAGGCTACTGTACAGCGCAGAAACAGGCTCCTCTCGCTCTGAAAGGCTAATTTTTGACATAAAGCAGTTTTCACCCTTAATGAATTAAATTCCAGGTAAACACTCGTTTGCCATGAAGAAGATCCAAATTCAACCAGTTCAGGCCAGAAAACTTGTTTGAAAGACCATTTTTCAGTGAAATGCCGCTTATGCTAGCCTACTGTACAGTGCAAAAACAGGCTCCACTCGCTCTGAAAGGCTCATTTTTGACATAAGCCAGTTTTCACCCTTAAAGAATTAAATTCCAGGTAAAAACTCCTTTGCCATGAAGAAGATGCAAATTCAACCAGTTCAGGCTAGAAAACCTGTTTGAAAGACCTTTTTTCAGTGAAATGCAGCTTAGGCTAGCCTACTGTACAGTGCAAAAACAGGCTCCACTCGCTCTGAAAGGCTCATTTTTGACATAAGCCAGTTTTCACCCTTAAAGAATTAAATTCCAGGTAAAAACTCATTTGCCAAGAAGAAGATGCAAATTCAACCAGTTCAGGCTAGAAAACCTGTTTGAAAGACCTTTTTTCAGTGAAATGCAGCTTAGGCTACTGTACAGTGCAAAAACAGGCTCCTCTGGCTCTGAAACGCTCATTTTTGACATACGCCAGTTTTCACCCTTAATGAATTAAATTCCAGGTAAAAACTCCTTTGCCATGAAGAAGATCAAAATTCAACCAGTTCAGGCTAGAAAACCTGTTTGAAAGACCTTTTTTCAGTGAAATGCAGCTTAGGCGACTGTACAGTGCAGAAACAGGCTCCTCTCGCTCTGAAAGGCTCATTTTTGACATAAGCCACTTTTCACCCTTAATGAATGAAATTCCAGGTAAAAACTCCTTTGCCATGAAGAAAATCCAAATTCAAACAGTTCAGGTTAGAAAGACCTTTTTTCAGTGAAATGCAGCTTAGTGCAAAAACAGGCTGCTCTCGCTCTGAAACGCTCATTTTTCACATAAGCCACTTTTCAGCCTCAGGCGACTGTACAGTGCTAAAACAGCCTCCTATCGCTCTGAAACGCTCATTTTTGACATCAGCCACTTTTCACCCTTAATGAATGAAATTCCAGGTAAAAACTCCTTTGCCATGAAGAAGATACAAATTCAACCAGTTCAGGCTAGTAAACCTGTTTGAAAGACCTTTTTTCAGTGAAATGCAGCTTAGTGCAAAAACAGGCTGCTCTCGCTCTGAAACGCTCATTTTTCACATAAGCCACTTTTGAGCCTCAGGCGACTGTACAGTGCTAAAACAGCCTCCTATCGCTGTGAAACGCTCATTTTTGACATCAGCCACTTTTCACCCTTAATGAATGAAATTCCAGGTAAAAACTCCTTTGCCATGAAGAAGATACAAATTCAACCAGTTCAGGCTAGTAAACCTGTTTGAAAGACCTTTTTTCAGTGAAATGCAGCTTAGTGCAAAAACAGACTGCTCTCGCTCTGAAACGCTCATTTTTCACATAAGCCACTTTTCAGCGCTAAAACAGCCTCCTATCGCTCTGAAACGCTCATTTTTGACATAAGCCACTTTTCACCCTTAATGAATGAAATTCCAGGTAAAAACTCCTTTGCCATGAAGAAGATACAAATTCAACCAGTTCAGGCTAGTAAACCTGTTTGAAAGACCTTTTTTCAGTGAAATGCAGCTTATAGGCGACTGTACAGTGCTAAAACAGCCTTCTATCGCTCTGAAACGCTCATTTTTGACATAAGCCACTTTTCACCCTTAATGAATGAAATTCCAGGTAAAAACTCCTTTGCCATGAAGAAGATACAAATTCAACCAGTTCAGGCTAGTAAACCTGTTTGAAAGACCTTTTTTCAGTGAAATGCAGCTTAGTGCAAAAACAGGCTGCTCTCGCTCTGAAACGCTCATTTTTCACATAAGCCACTTTTCAGCCTTAGGCGACTGTACAGTGCTAAAACAGCCTCCTATCGCTCTGAAACGCTCATTTTTGACATCAGCCACTTTTCACCCTTAATGAATGAAATTCCAGGTAAAAACTCCTTTGCCATGAAGAAGATACAAATTCAACCAGTTCAGGCTAGTAAACCTGTTTGAAAGACCTTTTTTCAGTGAAATGCAGCTTAGTGCAAAAACAGGCTGCTCTCGCTCTGAAACGCTCATTTTTCACATAAGCCACTTTTCAGCGCTAAAACAGCCTCCTATCGCTCTGAAACGCTAATTTTTGACATAAGCCACTTTTCACCCTTAATGAATGAAAT